>NC_061113.1:87724560-87870927 GCF_002878395.1 Capsicum annuum
TGTATGGATGAGATCAAATTGAGAGGGTCAACTTAGGGGTAACAATTTCTTTAGGTTGGATCTTATTTCATAAGAATAAGATGAGATTTTTACAACATGAAATCTCTATTAAAACATGGGGCATTACAACATCTCGCCCTTGGGATCGTTTGTCCCTGAATGATACTGATTTGGTTGAAATTGTAGCAAAAGACTGAGATGATATGCAGGATACTTATGAATTGAATCATGACTTAATATTTGGATCTGAAACAGATGTATGAGCATATACTGAGATGGATCAATAATTTAAATATATGTGAACAAACTACCACATAAAATGGCCATACTCACGAAATTTCAGGTAGTAAGATTACACAAAATTGGATGATAGAAAACTATGGAAATTTTTCTATAGGACTGTTAAGCTGGTTTGCTGGCTATACAGACTGAATCATTCTGAATACTCATACCTAGATGGAGTATTTATTCAACACTGTTCATTTTTGTGGCTATCCCTTAATAGTGGAATAAATTTAAGTTAGGAAAAATATATGGTATTACAATAGCTCCCCTTGGGGAACATTCATCCTCGAATAAGGCTAATTGAGCTGAAAATACTAAGGAATGTAAGGCTATAATCTATCATGCAGAAATAAAATAAACTAAATTGATGAATCTTAAAATAATAATCTATTGAACTTACATGCGAGTGCATGAAGTTTCATGAGAAATAGATGTAGGGATGAGATCAAATTGACTGTGTCATCTTAGGGGTAAAAATCTATTTAGGATGGATCTAATTTAGCAAGAAAAAGATGAGAGGTTTACAATATGAAAGTTCTATGAAAACTTGGGGCATTACAATATCTTCACCTTGGGATCATTTGTCCCCGAATGATACTGATCTAGGAAAAGACTGAGAGGATACGTAGGATACTAATGAATTTAATCATGACTTAATAATTAAATCTTAAATTGATGTATGATGCATATACTGAGATGGATCCATAATTTAAATATATTCGAACAAACTACCACTTAAAATGGCCAGACTTACGAAATTTCAGGTAGTAAGACTACTAAAAATTGGAAGATGGAAAACTATGGAAATTTGTCAGTCGGATAGTTAAGTTAGATTGATGGCTATACGGACAGAATCATACTGAATGCTCATACCCTGTTGGAGTATTTCATCAATACTATTCATTTTGGTATCTAGCCCTTAACATTCTAGGAATGAATTTAAGCTAGGAAAAATATGGGGTATTATAATAGCTCCCCCATGGGAATATTCGTCCTCGTTTATGGATAATTAAGCTGAAAATATGGAGGAATCTAAAGCTAAAAGCTATCATGAAAAACTGAACAAAACTAATTAGTTGAATCTTAAAATAATGAGCTGCTGAACAGACCTGTAAGGGCATGAACTTTCATGAAAAATAGCTATATGGCCGAGATGGAAATAAGAGAGTCAACTTAGGGGTAACAATTTATTTAGGTTGGATTAGATTTTGTTAGAAAAAAATGAGAGGTTTCTGACATGAAAGCACTATGAAAACTTGAGGCATTACAATATCTCCCCCTTGGGATCGTTCGTCCCCGAATAATACTGAGTTGGTTAAAATAAAAGGAAAAGAGTGAGATGATAAGCAGGATACTTATGAGTTGAATCATGACTTAATATTTGAATCTTAAACTGATGTATGATGCATAAACTAAGATGGATCCGCAATTTAAATATATGCGAATAAACTACCTCTTAAAATGGCCAGACTCACAAAATTTCAGGTAGTAAGACTACACAAAATTGGAAGATGGAAAACTATGGAAATTTGTTTGTCGAACTATTATGCTGTATTGCTGGCTATACAGACTAAATTATACTGAATGCTCATACCCCTGATGAAGTATTTCATCAACACTATTTATTTTGGTACCTATCCCTTAACATTTTAGGAATGAATTTAAGATGGGAAAAATACGGGGTATTACAATAGCTCCTCTTTGGGAACATTCGTCCTCTAATTTGTCTAATTAAGCTAAAAATTCTTAGGAATCTAAGGCTATAAGATGACACGCACAATTGAAAAAAACTAAATAGTTGAATCTTAAAATAATAAGCTACTGAACTGACCTTCAAGTGCATGAACTTACATGAAAAATAACTATATGGCTTAGATCAAAATAAGAGAGTCAACTTACTGATAACTATTTCTTTAGGCTGGATCAAATTTTATGAGAAAAGGATGAGAGGTTTACGACATGAAAACTCTATGAAAACTCAGGGCATTACAACATCTCCCCCTTGGGATCGTTCATCCTTGAATAATTCTAATTTGGTTGAAATACTAGGAAAAAACTAGGATGATACGCACGATACTTATGAATTGAATCATGACTTAATATTTGAATCTAAAACTAATGTATGAAGCATATGTTGTGATGGATCCAAAATTTACATATATGCAAATAAACTAACTCTTAAAATGGCCATACTCACGAATTTCAGGTAGTAAGACTAGACTAAATGGCAAGATGGAAAATTATGGAAATTTATCCGATGGACTATTAAGCTAGATTGATGGCTATACGGACTGAATCATACTAAATGCTCATACCCTGATGGAGCATCTTTCAACACTATTCATTTTGGTAGCTATACCATTACATTTTAGGAATGAATTTAAGCTAGAAAAAATACTGGGTATTACAATAGGTCTCCCTTGGAACATTCGTCCTCGAATGTGGCTAATTAAGATGAAAATACTGAGGAATCTAAGGCTATAAGCTATTATTCATAACTGAATTAAACTAAATAGCTGAATCTTATTATAATGAGCTGCTGAACTGACTTGCGATTGCATAAACTTTCATGAAAAATAGTTTTATGGCTACGATCGAAATAAGAGAGTCAGCTTAGGGGTGATAATTTATTAAGTCTGAACCTAATTTTGAGAGAAAAAGATGAGAGGTATATGAAATGAAAGTTGTATGAAAAGTCGTGGCTTTACAATGTCTCCCCCTTGGGATCATTCGTCCCCCAATGATAGTGATTTGGTTGAAATACTAGGAAAAGACCGAGATAACATGCATGATATTTATGAATTGAATCATGACTTAATATTTAAATCTAAAACTAATGTTTAACTAATAAACTGAGATGGATCTTCAATTTATGTATATGAGCACAAACTACCTCTTAGAATGGACATACTCACAAAATTTCAGGTAGTAAGACAAGAATAAATTTGAAGATAGAAAACTATGGAAATTTATTTGATGGACTGTTAAGCTGGATTGCTGTCTATACGGACTAAATCATACTGAATGCTCATACCCCTGATGGAGTATTTAAACAACACTATTCATTTTGGTAGCTATTCCTTAACATTCTAGGAATGAATTTAAGCTAGGAAAAATAGGGGGTAATACAATAGCTCTCCCTTGGGAAAATTCATCCTCGAATATGGCTAATTAAGCTAAAAACACTTAGGAATCTAAGGCTATAAGATATCATGCAAAACTCAAATAAACTAAATAGCTAAATCTTATAATAATGAGCTGGTGAACTAACTTGCGAGTGCATGAACTTTCATGAAAAATAGCTATATGGCTGAGATCCAAATGAGAATGTTAACTTAGGGGTAACAATTTATTTAGGTTGGATGTAATTTCATGAGAAAATAATTAGAGGTTTACGACATGAAAGCTCTATGAAATTTCAGCAACATCTCCCCCTTGGGATCGTTCATCCCCGAATAATATGGATTTGGTTGAAATACTAGCAAAAGACTGAGATGATACGATGAATACTTATGAATTTAATCTTTAGTTGATATCTGAATCTAACACTAATGTATGATGCATATACTGATATGGATCCACAATTTACGTATATGAGAACAAGCTATCTCTTAAAATGGCCATACTCACGAAATTCCAGGTAGTAAGACTAGACTAAATTGGTAGATGGAAAACTATTGAAATTTGTTTGCAGGACAATTAAGCTGGACTTCTAGCTATATAGACTTAATCATACTGAATGCTCATACCCCTGATGGAGTATTTAATCAACACTATTGATTCTTGTAGCTTTCCCTTAACATTCTAGGAATAAATTTAAGTGTAACACTCTAATTTTCTATAACCAAAATGCCACACAGTGCTCATGATCTCGAAGGAGCACAAGCTAACCCTTTTCTGATATTTGTACCTGAGCACTGCATAATATAATAAAATATATGCAGAAAATAGTGAAAACTTGCCATAAGGTTTAAAACATCTGAAATACATAAATTTGAAAACTGAATACATATATATCTGTCTGAAAATACTGTAGCCTGAAAGCCTATAAAATGTCAGCACAGTGGAGTTTATGGGATATGTCCCCAACTAACTCCACCTGATAAAAATAAACTAAGTCTAATGACATAATAAAATAAGGATCATCCTCGAATGAAGAGAACTCACTGCTACTTCTACTGCTCTGGCTGAGTCTGGACTGCTAAGGGTGCTCTGGATCTGGCACTTCTAAACCTATGGTATAAGACACCACAGTGCAAGAGAAAAGGATGTGTCAGTAATTTGAATGTACTAGTATGCTAGATGAGGTTAGGCTAAATGGAAGGGCTATATGCATGATCAATAACTAACTAAATGATATGTAAGAGATGGATTAGCATACATAGAGAATCTATATCTACTTAACATACTGTGAAAAATATGACTGAGCATACTGGGACTAAATCTGATAACTTAAACTAAATTTAATGTCAATCTGAGATTTTTGAACATACTTAGATTATACGTATCTAAAGCTACTAAAATTGATATTTGTACTTATTAATACTGATCAATTGGATGACTGAGTCAACCTATTACTGATATTAACTGGTTGAATTTGAGATCAAATCTATCTAGCAGGATGATCTCTAAATCTTCTAGTAATGATTAAGATTGACTAGGCTTGAGATCAGGCCTAACTAAAGGGTGATCTATGGAACTAATATTAAGAATACTAAACTAAATCTGAAACTGAGATCAATCCTATCTATCGGGTGACCTCTATAGGTACTGATACTGAATAACTTTATGTGAGACCTAGCCTATCAAGCGGCTGGTCAATAAATCTATGGAACTCTCTAAGTTCTTCACTGAGATTGATTACTTTATCGGACAGTCCTGATTTCTGAGTCCTACTCCAAAGATTGATACTAAAACTGTAACTATAGGAGTTCTCACTTAATCGAAATGCCCCTAATCTGAACTAGTGGGGTCCAACCTGTAACCCCAGCTGGTAGGGTGTCAATATCGTTCCACAGGTAGAGACCTCTACTACGGTCAAGCATCTCTGATGGGTGACCCTGAACAGGAAGTCAAGCCTAAGGTAATATAATAGTCAAGTCAAGCAATAATATGATGGGTGAATCCTGGTCCTGCACTGGCTACGTATTTCTGGAGTACAAGGATTATTGCTAATGACTCTACCTCTGTAATAGGGAAGCCACCGTACCCATACTCGGTTGGTGGTAGTTCCTACTCCCAACTGAAAGACTCTGAACTAATTCTTAACTAAACTAAAACTGAGCTGAATCTGTTATTATCCATATTTCTTGACTGATCTGACTGGGCTTATTTGGTTCCATTATCTGATAGAATACAACTAAATCTTATATTTGATTGAATGATACTAAGTTCTGAATTTTGTAACTAACTGAGTTCTACTGATCATAGCATGACAGAAATTATCTTGAGACTGACTCGGCTCTAGAGAAGCAACTAAGTTTTTGGGTATAAATACCCCCAGGACTCGATAGCATAAATAAATAAGATAGGACAATACTTAAATATCATGACGATGGGCTTTCATACAAAAGACAATCCATATAATATCTCTTCTATCACTTGAATGTCATAAACATTTAAATGTATAGGGTATGCATACTAATATCTCATAGTTGTTCAATAAGGAATACACATGGATAAGAATGCATGAAACTTATCATAATACATTCACTAACACATTTCAACAAACGCTTGGCATGCACTAGTTGTCACATAATTGGGGATTTCATATTAAAGAAACTAAAAAGGCGCTATTCTCTTTACTAAAGCATTCTATCAAACATATGGGGAGAAAGCTTTTGTTATACCACAGATTCTATACTTAATTATAATGAATACATCAATATCATGCAACTTGAATGGATTTTATCATGAACATCACATAGAAGGATCAAAGCTCGTATCTTTGAAATCAAGTCATGAAGTAAAATTCATCCACAACATGAACTTCAATTTCTATTTATAGAAATCATGACAATCTCATAAATACATAATCTTGAATTTAGAAAAGGATTGTTGAACTTCTAGGGTGAAAGAAACCCAAGAATCAACTTCTAACATACCTCAAAAGCTTTAATTATTAGATAATAGTTCAAATTTTAGATAATACCTATTAGCATGGATCAATGGTTAATATTCAAATTACTGTTGTAATTATCTTTTCCTACTCACTACTCCTCTTTCGAGTAAGTAGAAATAATCTAGGCGGAATCGTAATGTTTGCAACCTCGTATTCGATTTAGAACAACATAGCACCTCCCCTGCTTCATCAATCTACCAGGGATTTTACAACCCTTGCTAAGGGTTTTAGCCACTCATGCTTGTGAAATAATTAACAATATTCATAATTGCAAGCATTAGATCAAATCACAATAATCACAACTAAAAACCCAAAACTTTAACTAGATTAACAACCAAAATTAATAAAAAATAATTCCAAGACCAAATTTGGTTCTCAGAATCAGAATATATGTTTTTGAGTATAGAGAGTGTGTAACCTCTTAAAAAACACATAAAGGGTATTTATAGTACATGAGAAAACCCTAAAAATTAAAGCCCAAACGAAAAAGGAAAAGTCGAGTCGGTGGCCACTTACTTGGGCTACATACGACCCATATGTACTACAGATGGTCCACAAGTCGACACAGGTAAGTGCCAAAAAGTTTTCATGTAGCTTTGCAGTCTCTGGATCTTGACTTCTGGTACTTACCTTAACAACTGACGGTCTACAAGTGCAACATATAGTCTATAATTGGACCTAAGTAAGTGCCAAAGTCTTCAAATTCCTGCAACCAAGTCTCTAGACTTTAATTTTTGGTATATGCTTTGGTCACATATGCCTGATAAGTGCCACATACGCCCAAAAATGCTCAAGTAAGTAGCCAAAAACTCCATTTCATCATTTTCTTGAACTTAGCATCCAAAATCCAATTTTCTGCAAAACATACCCAAAACCCATCATACCTAACAAAACACCCTAAGAATCATGCATATTTTCATAATTTTAAGTGTCAAAAATGCTATAAATTCATAACACATCATAGTCCCAGGAAGTCATAAATGACTTGGGGTAGCTATGGAGAAGATTAAATGATGAAAATAAATGGAATTGTGCAAAATTACAGGAAGGGTCTTTACAAACCCTAAGCTCCAAGTCTTAAAAATGGTAAAAAGGTGAAACATAGGTATATATAGGGTCCAAGTCTTTGCGGACCCTTTGAAATTCATACAAAATATCATAAACGCAAATAAAATATGCTACCCTATCAAATTTTATGCTTTGGACTCAATGAAGATATCAAATTTTCCAAAAAAAAAATATCATTTTCACAAAGTTGATCCTCAAAACCAAATTTGATAACTTTTTGAACCGAGTGTCAAAATGTGATTTAAAACCTATAAAACCACACCAACCATGTTACTAACCTAAAATTGATGTTTTGGATCTTCTAGCACAATCTATTTTGCCATCCGACATAAAAATAAATAAATATTGACCGATGTTAACTATAAGGCTCTCAAAGCCATCAAAGACCTTAATTTCACATAACTCATGCTAAAATGCATCGACAATAATGCGAATCATCCCCACACCACAAAGCAACTATAAGCAGGGTAAAATTGTCAAATCACATAGAAATGAATATTTCACAAAAATCACCAAAAAATAAAATCATTACATTCACGTTCGCAACCTCTAGCATCATATTCGTGATACCTTGACCCATTTTCCTTCCTATTTACAAACCTTGTTCCTGCATTTACGAATAGTAATTCTTGTGGTTATTGTATTGGCAAACCCTGAGCCCCACATTTATGAAGGACAATGCCCTAACAGTATATATATCATCTTTCCTGATTTCTTTATTATTTTTTAGCCTCCTTTCACCATTTTCGTCACGACTTGATTTATCAAGTGATGATGACACCTACTTTACCCCACAAGTAGGTATGCCCAACCGTACTCCAAGATGATAAGTAATGAGTTAATTGGTGGAAAATGGCATAAATATTGAAATTATGCAAGTAATAGGATTATAAGTCGTAAAACATAAGAATAATAACATAACTAAAGAGAAGTAAAAGAAGAATAACAATATCCCACGACCTAGTAAGGTCGGTACAATAGCATCTAGCATAAGAGTAAGAGTACTATCCATGTCAAATGCATAATATTCTCAAAATAGAAAGACCATCAAAACAGAAGGAGGGAAAGTCAACTCCAGCTCTAAAAGCTCACCCTATATCTGAACTATAACTTGTACTAATACAACATCAATGATGGAAACCAGTACTCAAATTTACACTAGAAAAGAATATAGAAGTGTAATATGAGTACCAAAGTAATGGATACTTAGTAGGAATCATTGGACAAGTGAGATAAATCATAATATAAATAAAATAAAATAAAATAAAATAAAATGCAAGATAATAAGCTAAGTTAGAGAAAAAAGGAAAACCTAGATAATGCTCCAAATATTGAAACTAAACAACCAAAATAATAATATGAAAGAGAACATAGCTATCTTTAGCATAAATTATCCCCCATAAGCCTAAAAGATGTGTCAAATGTAAATAATCCAATACCATAAGCCCATTAGATGCAATCAAGAATAAGTAACAACAAACTATATTCCAACCATCATAATCTCAAAACTGTAATCATGGATCTTACCATATCATAAATATCAAACTCAAACTAGTTTAATAACCATCATAAATAACCTCTCGATAATGGAATCGAAATGATTCCATAACCATCATAAAAAACCTCTTAATACTAGACTCAAATCGATTCCATAACCATAATAAATAAATTTTCAATATCAAACTTGAATCAGAAATGGTAACTCACATGCAAAACTTGAACTGAGAATACTATCATGAACACTAGAATTGAATCAAAAGTAATATCATCATAATTTCCATATTTGAACCATTCTTAGAACCTCCCGAGTATAAGCTTAGAACATGTCATAATATGTCTAAATCCTCATTCTGCTCAAGAGAATCAATACGACAACATAAGAAGGACTATTGAGACTACAAGAAGCTAATAATAATAATCTTGGTTTAAGGTGGGCTAAAGGGGACTACATATAACCTTAAAAGTCCATTCTAAGGTAAATTCTACCCGAAACTAGACTATGGAGTCAAATCCTACTAAAAGGTGCTAAATAAGCCTCATTGCCTCCTAAGATAGCAATTCTACCTAAGAAATAGGTAGTTAAGTCAAATACACCTAATTATGATCTATTAATTTGCTAAATAATCCGAACCATACTAAATACCCCTACAAGGCCTATTTCCCACCCAATACTATAATTAAGCTCAATCTAACTCTAGCCTACTTGGATGCCAAAGAAAGCTCGATAAAGTCTGCTAAATTAGCGATTTTCCCTTCTAAGAAGTATTCGTATGATGCATCTTTCAAAATAATAATATACACATTAATATGAGAATAATGATATCCATATTGTATTTTTATACTTTGGATCCAAAATCAAGTCAAAATCGTATGTGGGGTCCACTTGCAAAATCACACTTTTAAAATTGTCAACATGTCCCTCTATGCTCAAGAATTATTTACCCTCAAGAATGGATAAATTATAACGTCAAATAATACCAAGATCAACCCATCAAGAATCTAGATATTTATGACTAAATTGGAGAATTAACCCAAGAATTAGATAGAAACTACAAGGATTACAGTGAGCAAATAATTATTTTGAGGTAACAACACCCCACAATCATCCATGGATTAGTATCCTAATTTTCCACTCTCCAGGGCTTAATGGATATTGGGACTTGTGAGAAATGGGAGAAAATTAGGAAAAGGCTGAATTTAATGTCCTCCCATGTGCTGCTTAAGTGGTTACCTCTAAAGTGATACCTATCCTATGTCAACCTCTACTAAAACAAACAAGGTTTTGCTTAAAGAAAAACCTTCTTTAGCGGTAAGGGTTTAGCTAAAACAACGAAGATAAGACCATCCTTGCCTACTAAAGCAACCACTGGATGCTAAATTGGCCTCCGTAAAAGCGACCAAACATCTGCTTTAGCGGACGCACCAGCTAAACTTTAATTTTGTCAAGTTTCCACCGGCCCTTGGGATCAATTCAAAATCCCATGAATGAAAACAAAATATGCTACCCTATAAAATTTGACATTCCAAACTAAAAGGCGCCACTAAAATTTTTGTATAGAGTTATTTTGATGAAATATAGGCCCCACACCCAAGGGACACTTTTACTAATTTTGTCCCAATAGCCCTCATGAGTGTAGAAGCCTTGAGACTCGAACTAAAGGACCCTTTAGCATAAAATCAATGTTTCAAAGCTGATGAAATTATTGGAATTGGTATACGAGGTCGTTAACCTATAGTTTATTCCAATATCCAATCCTTACTAATGAAGACTTCAAAATAGGGAATTGGCTCTAAAAAACAAAAATACTGCCTGGTAACTAAAATGTCAAATCTAACCAGTCACAAATTACTTGTGAAAGATATATGAAAGATCTTAGAAAATGACTTGGAGGGTCATTACAATATCCACTACTAAAGGGAATTTTATTCCCAAAAGTAAAAGGGTTAGGATGTACCCAAGGCTTGAATAGGTGGGGAAATAATGCCCACATCTAGCTCTTGATCTCCCAAGTGTCCTTCTCTATTAGGCGATATCTCTACTGAACCTATAATGACCCAATTTCATGAGTCATGATGGCACCTACTTTATCCCACCAGTAGGTAAGCCAACCCATAGCCTGAAACTATATATAATGAGATAGATGGTGGGAATTGGTATAAATGTCAAAAATATACGAGTAAAAGTACAAGCCATAAATCTCAAGAACAATAGCATAACTAAAGACAAATAAAAAGAAGAGTAATATTATCCCACAATCTATTAAGGTCAGTACAAGAGCCTCTAAATCAAAAAATACAAGTACTATCCTAGTCAAATATATAACAATCTTGAAACAAAAAGATTATCCAAAAATAAAAGATAGAGAAAAGGTCAACTCTAAATCTAAGAGCTCACCTTATCTGTGAACACTAACTTGCACAATCACAGTGTCAAAAGTGGCAATTAGTATTTGAATTTGCACTAAAAAGGTACACAAGTGTAGTATGAGTACCGAAGCCATGGGTACTTAGTAGGCATCATCGGTTGACTGACTTAAATTATAATATAAATATAATAAAATGCAAGATAAATAAGCTAAGTTATGGGGAAAGAGAAAACCTAGAATAAGATTCCAAATACTAAAATTAATTAACTGAAATAGATAATAATAAGTGAAACACAACTATCTAACAAAAATGGGCCCCTACAAGACTAAAAGACACAACTAGGTAAATAACACAATGCGGTCCCCCATAAGCCCTTAAGACGAATAAAGATAAAATAATAATAGTAATCACATCGACTATCTATATCTCAAAACCATAATAATATATCCTTTTATTTGTAAACACCAGACTTGAATTGATCTCAAAATCATCATAAATAACCTCTCAATGCCAGAATTGAATTAGAAATAGTGTCTCATATTCTTGAATTGAACGGGAACTAGTATCATGAATACCAGAC
This sequence comes from Capsicum annuum, assembly GCF_002878395.1. Classification (NCBI taxonomy): domain Eukaryota; kingdom Viridiplantae; phylum Streptophyta; class Magnoliopsida; order Solanales; family Solanaceae; genus Capsicum; species Capsicum annuum. The sequence continues at coordinate 87,736,482 of NC_061113.1, forward strand.
TTGAATCAAATGTAAAATAATCATAGATACTGGACTTGAACCGATATTAGTATCATTAATCATCAAACTTAAACATGTCTTCTCAACTCCCAAACACAATCTAGAATAAACCATTACATGCCTATAAAATCTTCTGGCTCAAGAATATAATTAAAGTAATGCATAAAGTCTTATTGAGTCTAAAAGAAGCTAATAGTCCAAAGAATCCCACATCTAACCATGAAAATCCACTCTAAGGCTAATTCTACCCAAACTAGGCTAGTGTGTAAAATTCCACAACTAGATGCTAAATAAGCCTCGTTGCATCCTAATATTCTACCTAAAGGATGAGTATCTAAGTTGACTATTCCTAATTATTGATTAGTTAAAATATTTGCATATTTATTTGAAATAGGGAAGGAAATCATGATAGATAGATAGATATTTTAGTAGTAAAATTAATCATAGGTTGTGAATAGTATGATATATTAGCTAATAATTTATAAGTTTAGCATCCATTTGGGAAAATCTTCAAAAGGGGAACTCAGTGATGTCTATAGAATTTTAAAGGTAGTTTGGATGTATGAATGGGTAAGTGGATGATATGTGAGGGAGGTGACTATTCTATAGACCATAATGGGTTATGTTATAAGATTAAGATCAACTGTCCTTACTATGTGGTTTACTACAGTAAGGTTCCCTTGATTTTTTAATGTAGTAGTTGTAAGCCAATTTAGTAGATGAGAAGATATGTAGTAAATTTTAAGGTGTAGTAGTGATGCTGTGGAAAAGATGTGCTTGTAGGTCATAGTTAAGTGAGATAAGGAATTTAAGGTTATTTATCTATTCGATGGATTAGTATTTTTTGTGGGATGTTTCATTGGCAAGTCATGAATGATAATAGATGTTAAGTTTAACCTTTATATGTTGACTGTGGTGAAAAGAATGGTAGCTCAAGAATAGTGATGTAAGATTTATGGAAAATGAATTGCTAGGCTTGATATTATGTGTACAATAGCCTAGGTTGGTAACTTATGAAAAAAATTGAGTGGGAAATCGTGATATATATATGCCGTCTAGTGTTGAAGTAGAAAATTATGGCTAAATTATTAGATGGATAAGAACCATAACTTATAAGAATAATATGTACTCAGTCTTCAGTTATAAGTGCCATGTATACCTAGTTCATGTTCTTGAATTTCTTAGTATGTAAAAGTCTAGGGAGTTGTTATATGATGTTATTTAGAGATGAATTAAGGAAAATATAGATAGACGATGTGAGCCTTGCTATAGTTTTAAAATTTGTGTTAAATTATGAGGTTATGCGATTAGAGGTTTAATGATAATAAACTAATGAGAGGAGAATGGATAGTTAGGTGTCAGAGAATGTAGATGTGTGTATTCATGAGAGTTTAAATTATAGGGCGATGGTTATAGTAAAAGTTAAGATTAATTTCATTGATGGGATGTCCTAGAAAGAAGTTAGTGTCTTTATGTTAAAGTTGTCAAGGGGGAGTTTGGCATTCATGTGCATAGTGGTACCCCAATTGTATGGAGTGTTATGCTTAGAGATTTAATGGGAGGATATGTCTACAAGTCTGGGATAATGCCCTTTGAGTTAACAAAGAGATTATGTAGTAAGGTAGATCTTGAATTTTCTCATGGTGGTGAGTTTCAGGGAAGAATAATGGTAAATCTATTCTTATTCTAGCGAATTTCTCCTACTTCAGTTTAAGAGGATATTCTATCAATATCTTATGTAATCAAATTATGCCTATGCCTAAGGTCTGAGTTCTCTATGAAACCTATGTCCATGCTTTGATCTTCTATTTTGATCTAGGTATTTGTTATATCAAGACCTTCATTCCTTTTGGGTTATATTGCAACCAATATAAGTTATAATTGAATAGTGTCACTTCCATTCATGATTTTTGTACTATATTCCCTTAGTTTTCCTTCTTATGTTAGGATGCTAGTAGTTATGGAACCATAACAATGTTTTAGATAAGATATGAATGTTCTTTATTGTGAAAGTTGTGGTGTGACAATTTAAGCCAAGTTTAGAGATGAAGAGTGAGGAGTGGGATGAAATTTTATTAGGTGAAATAGTTAGGAAGGGGATAAGTGGTAAGAATCTTTGTCTGAGCGATTGAGGTAGCTGCTTTTTGATGAGGAGATCCATAAAGTGGGTGTAGTAAGGATAGGCTTGAATTTTGTGATTGATAGATACATAAACCATTGTGTTATGTGGCTAGTACTCCTTGATTAAGACATGATGTCATTTGATTATAGTGATAAGATGGCCCCATAGCTCAAGCTAGCACTTTTTAACTTTGGGTCAAGCTTTAACGTGAAAGAAATCTGCAATAGATTTATGCTCTTGTAGTTATGTGTTTTACGGGAGAATTATAAGATTGAAATGGTGATGCATGGAATTCATAGCTGAAAGTTTAGTTGGGGAGCGTCACCAAATTTAAGGGCTATTAGACGTATCATTTGAGGTGGGGAACACATCCATTCTCCAATCTCGCAAAAAATCTTAAAAATCTTAATTATGTAGATAATCACTAGAAAAATTAATGCCTTACGTTGTTATGATCAAACTCGATAGAACTCATGCCCAAGATCATGTTTATTTCGACTCTCGTTATCTCATGATTCATGCTCACACGATTTACTTAGTGATGTCATGAAGCTCTTTTCTTTTGATCCCTATATATGTCGTTTTGAGAGAGTATTAATAATATAAAATTACATCCTTTATTCCATATTCTAAAGCTTCAATAAGTTCTTACGCATTATTCGAGGAAGAATGATTCCAAGGGGGAGATAATGTAACAATCCATATTTTTGGGCTAGAATTAGAATGACATTCCACGTGTATAAATCCAAACCCCATGATTTCAATGTAAAAATAAGTGTCACAATCATTTACCTAGTGTGTAAAGTGATTTGATGTGAATAATATTCATAGGAAACACTTGAGCTTAGTTGAGTTGAGAAATTTTGTTATCGACTAAATTTTGTATTCAATCCTACAAGGGTCAGTTTTATATGTGTATAACTTCTTGAGTATATTTAATTTTTGATCTGAAGACCCACCAATAAAAGGTAATTGATTTATATTTCCAACTTATCTAATTTTACCTTAATTAGATACCTGAGGAAAAAGTTTGAGCAATTTTGCGAGAAAAGTAGTGAGGGTCCGTGATAAGGGAGTGGCACGCCCCGAGTGCTCTATGATAAGAGCGTGACATGCCCATGAGAAGCTAAAACTCATGTTTGTCTTCAGTTTTTCACAGGAAAACTAGTTATTTACATCCTAAATCATCCTATAACTAATATTAATATGTTTTGCCTCATCACATAATCCAAATACATGATTTCTCTCCTCTCAAATTCTCGAGAACACCAAATAAGGGTTATTCTAAAAAACTCAATCTTCCATTGCTTCATATTCAAGTTCTTCTCAGATTCCTTCTGTCAAAAAGGCATTTTGAACACTACCTACTTAAATTATTATTCTAAAGTGTGAATTTTTCATCAATTTTACTTATTTTATTGATGTTCCAAAGTTGGGTTTGAGAATTATCATTACACATATTAAATATTATTTTTTTTCTTATTTTACCTATTATTTCTAACCACTTCTGAAGGGTTTTGATGATTTGAACATAATGATTGAAAGGATGTATTTCATTACTTGAATTTTAAAGTATTGAATATTATGAATGATTGAAGCTATGACTTTCAAGTCCTTTGAAAAAGATTTAGATTATGATGACGAACAAAGATGATACCCCATCTTTTGAATTGTTAAAAGTGTTTAGCATTATGAATTGCTTTTAGATTTGTATACACTTTAATAATGAATATGATTAAGATGTTGAATGAGGGTGTTAAGAATTCCTTAATTATTCATTATAATATTTTCTTGTCATGATATGAACGACTTGCAAGTCTTGGTAAGACGATACCAATATGAATGTGCCTAATGAATGAGTCCATGATTAATATTATGTGAAAAATGCTTTAATTAGGCTCTAAAGGGCGTTATATAGCTTCACCGTGAAGGTGTAAGTCCTCGTGACCAATGTCCAAAACCTATGTTTGCTGGCATGGAGATGTCGTACCTTAACTGGAAGACTAGATAATATGCTTAACATGAGGATAATATGTATGGTGGATCTAGTCTATTGCTGAATTTTGCCTAACTTTAGTACGTGCAACCAATATTGATTAAGGGCCGGGATTGGGGTGTTTCAGACCCATATAGATCGTGGGTTACTAAATGACGGTGAATAGCTTTCAGGATTAAATTTTAAAGGGTTATCTCTTTATATTTCTTGTCCCTTATCTCATACTTTATTATTATGAGTTATGAAAATAAGCTTTATGACTGGTGTTATAAATAAGCTTTTGATAAAAGAATATTTTATCCCTTTCCCTGGGTTGCATACCAGTACTCTCCGTATTGACCATCTCCGGATTCTACATCATTTTATAATGTAGGTTTGGAGGCATTTTTCTATTGTTCTGTGCAGCTTTAGGACACTCATATTCTCTCTTAGACAGCTACTGATAAGTGGTGAGCTCTCCATAATTCCGAAGGCAATTACAAACTATAACTCAAAGTCTTAATTCCCAATCCAAAAATAGCACTATATCATATTGATGCTATAATTAAGCCTAATCTAAGAGAAAGGTAAGCTTAGCCTACCCGAGCATAGAAGAATGCCCGATATAAAGTCTGTTAAATTGGTGATTCCCCCTTTCAAGAAGCTTTTGCAAGATGCCATGGTATTAAATTAGTAATATACTCATTAGTATGAGAATAATGGTATCCATATTGCATTTTTATGATTCGGGTCCAAAATCAAGTCAAAATACAATGTGGGGCCCACTTGCAGAATTACACTTTCAAAACTGTCAACACGTCCCTCTATGCTCAAGGATCATTTACCCTCAAGAATTGGTAAATTCCAAGCACAAATGATACTAAAATCAACCCAACAAAAATATAGGGATTTGGGATGAAATAGAGGAATTAAACCAAGATTACATGAAAATGGTTACTGTTAGCTCTCCAACACCCCACAATCTCCCAATGATCACTCTCCCAATTTTTTTACATTCTCTAGGGATTTAATGCTCATGTGACTTGTGAAAAATAGAGATAAATCGGGTAGAGGGATAAACTAATGCCCTTCTAGGTTCCGTATAAGGGGCATAGTACCACTTAAGTGGTACATAGCTGTTCTTTCCCTTCCGCTAAAGTGAATAAGGTACCGCTTAATGTCATGCACTTTAGTGGAAAAACCTTTGCTTCAACGACCCGGATGAGCGGCCTTAGCCACTAAAGAAAACTCTTGGATTCTTAAACATCCTCCACTAAAGCGACTAATGGTTCTTTTTAGCGTATGCATCAACTGAATGATGCATCCACAAAACTTGTAAAATTCCAAGTTTCCATCGATCCCTTAAAATTCATTAGAAGACCATGGACGCAAACGAACTATGATAACCCATCAAATTTGATATTCTAGACTCAACAGAGCCATCAAAATTTCCATCCAGAGTAGTTTGGATCAAATATGAGCCCCACACCCAAGGTCATTTTACCAAATTTTGACTAATAGCTCGAGATGAATCTAGAAGCCTTGGGAACAGAACCAAAGGTCCCCATAGCCTAAATTGATTTTTTAAAGCTGATGGAACTGTCAGAATTGGCATACAAGGTCGTTAACATAAAGTTTTTTCCTATAGCCAATCAATACTAGCGAAGACTTCAAAATATGAAATTCGCTCTAAAAACCAAGCAAACGGCCCGATAACTGAACTATCAGCTCCTACAAGTCATAAATGACTTGGGACAGTTATAGGAAAGATCTAAATGATGAAAATATGTGGAAAAGTGGAAAATGACTTGGTCATTACAGAACCTTAACTGCTAGAATCTCCCTAGAGCGCAACCACTTGACAGTCTTGGCTAATATGAGCACCGACTTTTCCACGATGGTCAATCTCTTATCCAACTGAATTAAGTCCCATCGAAGCACATATGACTTACTGGGTATGTAAAGTCGCAACATAGAAACATAGAAAACTGTATGAACAAAGTCAAAATATAGGGGCAAGGACAACTCATAAGCCACCTCTCCAACTGTGTGAAGTATCTCAAAAGGTCCAATATATCTGGGGATGAGCTTGCCTTTGTTCTTGAATCTCATTACTCCCTTCATGGGAGATACTTGAAGAAATATCCAGGTCTCCAACTCCAAAACTCAAGGCACAAAGTGTATAATATTCATAAGTCTTCTGCCTATCCTAAATCAGCTTGAATTTATCCAACAACTCCTAAAACAAGTTAGTGCTAAGTGGCCTATCTACAGAGGTTTCGAACTATCCTATCAGAGTGTGCTAATTTCTACCATATAGTGCCTGAAACTTTGATATCTCAATACTCAAATAATAGATATTATTATATACAAACTCGTCCAATGCTAAGTGATGCTCCCATCAACCTATAAAATGCACAACATAGGCTCAGAGGATTCCTTGAGAATATAAATAGTCCATCGGTCTAAGGGTTGAAAGTAGTGCTAAGATCCACCAACGTACCCATCTCCTCCTAAAAAGCCCTTCAGAAGCTAGAAGTAAATATCAAGCCCCTGTCTTAAATAGTAGATATGGGCACTCTGTGTAGGAGAACTACCTTAAGAACATAGATATAGGCTAACCTCTAGGCATTGAAGGACATTCGAATAGGAAGGAAATATACTGATTCGGTGAACTGATATATAACGACCCAAATATTGTCAGAACTACGAGAGGTGCAAGGAAATCCACTAACTAAGTACATGGTGATCTACTCCTATTTCTACATGGGACTGGGCGATCTCTAAATTAGGTTACCAGGCCTGTAATGCTTGGCCTTAACCTGCTGACAACATAGGCAATGAGCTACAAAATTTGCTATATCTCTCTTCATTCCACTCCACCAGTAATGCTAATCAAATTCTTATACATCTTAGCTATCCTAAAGTGAATAGAGTATATATAGTTATGACCCTCACGAATAGCAATTAAATCAAGTATCTAACCCTCGATATATAAATACAACTATGATATCACAAAATACCCTCGGAATCTATGATAGCCCTCTTAGAATAACCACCAAACACCTGATCATGGATGACACAAAGTCTACTGTCCTCAAACCGATGACTCTAAATCTTCTTAAATAAGGTAGACCTCACCTCAATGCTGACAACAATTCTCTTACAGAATGAAATGTTAAGTCTCACCATAAATTTGGCTAAGGAATGGATGTCCCACACCAATGGACTCTCAGAAACTAAAATTGAAGCCAAGCTATCCATACTCACTACCTTCCAACTCAATATATCTGATACCATGTTTAGTGTTCCCGAATGATATTGAATAAAGATGTCATAATCCTTTAACAACTCCATCTATATGTGTAATGCCCCAAAAGTACACCTTGGACACCACACGGTGCTTACAACCCCGAAGGACTATAAGATAACCCATGAGCTGGTACCTGTTGTGAGCACTGAATAAAATAACGAAGACACATGTGGAACTTAGCTAAAAAATGCCATAAGGTTTTAACAACTAAAAATCATAACTGAATAATAGGTTTTAAATGTCTAAACATACTGTCAAAATGATAAAACAACTGATAATAATGATTGAAAACTGACTATATGTTTGTATTAGTCTGAAAGCCTATAAATTAACTAACAATGGAGTTGATGGGATAAGTCCCCAACTAACTCCAATTGACTATTGAACTGACTTAAAATAAACATAAACGGTCCTCGAAATATAAGGACTCACCACTGCTGCTGTTGTTGGTGCACTGGGATATCTAGGTGTGATCGGGAACATGAGCATCCAAACCTATAATATGAGACATCATAGCGCAAGAAACGAGTATGCGGTCAATACTTTGAATGTATTGGTATGCTAAATGAGGTTAGGCTGATATATATGGCTCATATGCATGAATAATAACTTACTAAATAAAAAAACATGAGATAACTGATGTGTAGTATGTGAGAAAGTTGTAAAATATGAGAATGCATGACCAACAATATGACATGATACTGAGGTAGTCTATAATTTGAAATACTGATACTGAGAAACTAATAACTATATGCCATGGTTAAGCAAATCCTAAAAACTGAACTCTAAACTTAGACTGTAGGAGCTATCATTTAACCGACATACTCCAATATGAGCTAATTGGGGTCCAACCTATGACTCCAGTTGGAAGGGTGTCAGTACTGTGCCACAGGTACTAACACTGGTTACGTGGATCTATTAAAGTGTTGTCCCGAAGGACTAAGGGTGTCCCAAAATTGATAGGTGCCCTTCTAAGATAGGTGTCAACCCTTAACTGGCAGATTAACGTCTCAACCTACGCTGGCTACATAGTTATGGAATGCAGGGATTGCTACTGAGACTCACACCTTCTACTGGCTGATGAACCTCTATCCCTAGGTTTGCTAGGTTGCTAAATCCTACTCCGAACTAACGACACTAGATATTGGCCTAAACTATGTTTACTGCTAATTGTAACTAGTTGAAATGATAGGGTTTATAACTATTTTAAAATCATTCTGCAAATATTGAAAACTAGGTAAGCAACTAAATTTCGAGTATTCAAACTCCCAAGACTCGATAGCAATAATAGCAAGATCAAACTAAAGCTTTAATGATATAATATGTAAGAATTTACTCAAGCCTCATTCTTGTAGGCATTTCATCAAACACTTGCAATTCATGTTTTAAGCTAAGCATAGGGATAGTTTTAAGTCTTGTAGTAATAGCATGATTTCACTACTAAAATCACCAATTAAGGTTTAACTCAGCGAACAACGCCATTCAAACGTGTGGGGTTTAATAACAATAACGATTACATGCAAACACGGTATAGAATAAAAATTCATGGGGATTCATGGTTAAAATCACAGTAACTTGTAAAAATCATAACTTTGAATTTGAAATTGGATTCTTGAACTCTATGGATGAAAAAGGCCTATGGATAAACATCTAACATACCTTAAAGCTTTGATCTTGAAAGAGGACTAACTTTTCTTGAAGTTTCTTGAGTAGTGATGCTTGGATTTTTGTTCTTAGGAATGGAGGAGGGTTTTTACGTGAGTTGATTTGAGGAAGATGGGCAAATAATGCCCTTTTGGGTGTTATAATTCGTGCTTTGGACGTTTGGGGTTAAGGGGAAAGGATCAAAGTAACCCTTCACCCTTAAGAAGCTAAAACTGTGGGGGAATAGCCCCCGCAGTGTGACCACTAGTTGGGTTAAGCATCCCTAGCGATGCGATCACTGGTCAGGTTGAATAGCCATTGCACACGGGGCTATCGTGACTCATTACTGCCTTACACGAAAAAATGACATAACTTTTCACTCGGGTATTAGATTAAGGGAAAATTGGTATTGTTTGAAAGCTAATTCTATTATCTACAATTTGGTGGGTCTTAATTTACCAAATTCCACATATACATAAAGTTATACTTTTTCAAAGACGAAACTTGTGAAATCAAACACCAAAAATTAGCTGAATCAAAGGCTCTTAGCTCACTTTCCTCTAAGTGACACTTATGAACATCTTTCCCACCTTATAATCTTTAGCCACACTAGGTTAATGATCATGAAACATGGATTCAAGTATGAATCACAGGGATAGATTTTACACTCATAGGAATGAAGGTTCGATTTCTAGCTTAGAAGTATATAGGGTATTACAATATGCGTTGCTAAGAATTAAGCTCCCTCTAAGTCATAAGATGTTGAAGACTATGATGATCTGTATAGATCTTACAAAGAAGGCCATAAAAATAATGCTTCCAAATATTAAGCGCAAAAACTACCACCGCCAACTCTATATAATGAGTATCACGACCCGAACGAGGGCCTAGCCACTACGGGTATCTCAAGTCCCACGAGGACTAGAGATCACGCCTTCACCTGACCTAGCCAAACTCTCAACCACAAGTGTCGGATGTATTCCGAACACATTGTAAGATATACGAAATAAGACTAATAATAACTTATGAAATGTTTAAACCATTATTCACCACAACACACTAAACCAACACACCCAAGTCCACAATAATCCACAAAGCCTCTACAAATCCAAAGTAAATACAATGTCAGGAGATACCCCAAAAAATAGCCAAAATCCAAGTCTAACAAAGTCTAAGACGCAGAGTAAAAAGACCATGAAATAAATGCCTTTTGTACTATGGAAGCTCACCACTTCAATGTCAACTAACGAACCACTCAAACCCCTGGTCACTGTGAAGGAAAAGAAGAAGAATCTTTGAGCCCTGTATCGGGTAGGGATACAACATTCAAAAATAGTTAACAGTTGGAGCACTAGCATGTAACTCAGGGATAGAGGAATAAAATACTGTCATCAATAAAATCAAGTCAAATCATCATATACACTCACATATATACATATATATATATATCATGCCAAGGTAGGAAATAAAGCTTAGCATGAACTTTGAAAATATTAACCTAGGAGGTGTAGCATAACTGTCATAAAACAAGGCACCCACGGGCTATATGGGTCCATCTCTCCCCTAGCTGGAAGGTCCCCAGTGTGTGTAGCCGCACGAACCAAAGAATATCCATATCCGTATATGCCATTATGGGGGACTCAAACCTCCTAGAATAATCAAGGTGCCTCAAGAACCAATGTATATAATATGGGGGACTCAAACCTCCTAGAATAAATCCATTCGGGGGACTCGAAGCTCCTGATCATATAGACACCTGCACCGGCTAGTGTGGTTTCAACTGTTAGTCCTTCGGACCCCACTTTCACTTCCCGGCTACACATCCCGCTTTAAATCCTAATTAAAAACGTTCTTTACACATGAACACAACCATTAGTCTAAATAATTACCAAAGGAATCCTATTGGTATCATCATACCAACCCCACTTGCAAGTGTACAACATGCTATAACCATTATCATTCAACTTTGGGACTCAAACCCATTGCCTATACAAAGTCATCTATTCAATTCAATATTTAGGGACTCAAACCCATTTGGTTTCTTACACAACCAAGGTTACAATTCAATTCAACTTATGGACAACAAGTCCTTTCATGAAACCATTTACCAACCATTTATATTATATGACCAATGCCTTAGTTCAAATGACATTTCAATTCAATTTGTGGTCATCAAAACCCTTACAAAATCATTCGTCCTTCATTAACATTCTTATACCAAGCTTTAGTTCAAAACCCAATTCATTATGTGATTAGATTCTTCTCATAGGTATTTTCACAAACAGGTTGAGGCATCCCATTATCAAACCATTATTCAAGTCAAAAACCATCAAGTTAGGGTTAACCATAACCCATTCATTAGATCACAATTTTCATACACCTGCATGTGCAAAACCATTACCAAAAACATGTATAAGCACTAGTGAAATCATAATCATGTATAAACATTCAAACTCCCAACCATGGATTTTAAAGTCACCATCTATGATTCAAGAACAATGTTTAAAACACATTATTTTTATGAAATAACAATGAAGGAACAGTAACATGCCTAAATTATGAAGATTCATGGAGAGATTTTGATCTTTAAGACTCTTGGTGACCACCTTGATTAAACCCTAGCTCAATCTTCTTGAGAGGTATCTAGAGAGTTTTTTAGAGTGTTTTGATTTTCCAAAATGAAGAATGAAGGACCAAAGAGTGTTATAATATGTGGGGTCTTAAGGGCTTAGGGTGGGAAATGTCTAAAATTCCCTCAGTTTAAAAGCTGTAAAAGACTTGCAGGAAGGTATGGTTGAACCCCTCCACTCGTACCCCATCATACGAGTGGCACCTTCTATTCATACCTTGACCACAATGTTGGACACTATAATCTGTCCAACATTCAACTCCTTAGCATGAATTGTACCCTACCATATGACTAGTACCTATTTAAATTGTACCCTAAGCAGAATGTCAAAACTAGACACTGAACAACATACAGTTTGATACTATACTTCTCTTATCCTGATCATACAAGTCATATGATGCCTTCTCGTATAAAGAATACAACTTGGCCAATAAACACTGTCTAACATACGACTAGGGTCCTTGACCCGTACCCATACCACATGAGTGGTATAGTAAGTCGTATCATACATAGAATGCCCAAGACTCAGGAAATTTTGCAAGGGCCAAAGTTTGGGGTGTTTTAGTCTCCCCCTTAGGATCATTCGTCCTCAAATGATGGGACAAGGTACTACAAGCATGATTTAACCCCACACATATCTACTCTTACCTTTAAGACAAAAACACAAACACCAAGAGAATTACAATCTATCATCAATAAAGATATGAAACAATGTTGTGAAGAAAAACAAATACCTCAAGCACGATTTTCCGGATTCGGGAATAGAAATGGATACTTGGACTTTATGTTCTTCTCAACCTTCGAAGTAGCTTTCTCAAACTCTTGGTTTCACCATAGAACCTTCATCGAAGCCACGTCCTTTGTTCATAACCGATGAACTTTGTTCACCGGGTCCATCTCACATAATAAAGAATCTGAAATACCAATGTCCTCCAAAAGGACAATCAATGAAGTATCACATATAGATTTCCACAACATAGACACATGGAATACTTGATGAATGGAACTCATGTTAGGGGGAAATTCCAACTCGTATGCACATTACCAACCCTTCCTAAAACCATATACAAACTAACATACCAGGGACTAAGCTTCCCCTTCTTCCCAAACCGCATTACTCCCTTCATGGGAGACACTTTCAAGAACACCCAGTCTCATACGTCAACTACCAAATCCCTTCGCGTCACATCTGCATAGGACTTTTGGCAACTGTGTATGGTCCTAAGCCTATTGCTAATCACCTTAACCTTTTCCATAGCTTGGTGAACCAAATCTGGGCCAAATATTTTTACTTCATGAACCTCGAACCACCCAATAAGATATCTATACCTCCTACCATACAATGCCTCAAATGGGGCCATACAAATGCTAGAAGGGCAACTATTATTATAATAAAATTCAATCAAAGGCAAGTGATCAAACCATCTACCACCATAATCAATCCACAGGCACGCAACATATCCTCTAAAGTCTGACTAGTCCTTATAGCTTGCCCATCCGATTGCGGGTGAAAAGCCATACTAAGAATCACTTTAGTCCTCAAACCATGATGAAAAGAGCACCAAAAATGCGATGAAAACTGGGTACCATGATCCAAAATAATCGAGACAGGCATACCATGTAACTTCACAACCTCATGATGATACAACTTTGCATAATCTTTGACAGAATAAGTAGTCCTCATTGCCAAAAAGTCAGTGGAATTAGTCATCCTTTCTATAATGAACCAAATGGATTCATATTGATTCTGTAACCGTGGAAAGCCAATAACAAAATCCATATTTATTATCGCCTATTTCCACATCGGGAATTCAATCTCTTGAAGCAACCCACAAGGCATCAGATGTTCCAGTTTCATTTGCTGACATACCATGCACTTAGCCACATAGTCGACCATATCCCATTTCATGCCATTCCACTAATACATCTCCTTAAGATCATGATACATCTTTATTGAATCGAGATAAACCGTATACCATGATTCTTGAGTCTCGGCCAAAATCCGGCCTCACAACCCATCCACCTTTGGAGCACACAAGCTCCCTTAGTACCTAAAGATACCATCACCATTGATCTCTAAGGCCATCACCATATGCTTACCCACATAATCCTTAATCTTTTCAAAAGAGGATCTAATACCTGTTTCTCTTTTATTTCTAAACCAAGAGATGACTGTGCCACCTGTTGCACCAACACACCACCATCTTCAGAGTCCAAGAGATGAACTCCAAGGTTAGCCAAATATTGAATATTCTTCACTAATTCCTGCTTATCCTTATCCACATATGACAAGCTTCCCATGGATAACCTACTATGAGCATCAACAACCATATTAGCCTTACCTAGATGGTAGTGAAAAGTCATATCATAATCCCTAAGAAGCTCAAGCCATCTTCTTTGAGTGAGATTAAGCTCTTTTTGAGTGAACACATACTGTAGTCTCTTATGATTAGAAAAAATATCAACCTGGACCCTATAAAGATAGTGAAGCCAAATTTTCAATGCAAACATCACAACTAACAATTCCAAGTCATGAGTTAGATAGTTCTTCTCATGAACCTTTAAATGTGTAAAGACATAAGAAACCACCTTACCATGATGCATCAACACACAACCCAAGCCAACCCCAAATGCATCACAATAAATAACAAAATCTTCTGTACCCTCAAGTAGAGTCAAAACTGGAGCCAATGTCAACTTATCCTTTAACTTCTCAAAATTACTCTTATAAACATCAGATCATAAGAACTTTATCTTCTTCTGAATTAATTTGGTCAATGGAGTAGGAATAGAATAAAAACTTTCCACTCAACTAGAATTTTTACTTGGAGAACTTAGTATAAAACTGCTGATCTTTTAAGGTTTCTAACACAAGACAGAGGTGATCAACATGATCCTCCTTATTCTTAGAGTACACCAAGATGTCATCAATGAAGACAATGATGAATAAATCTAGAAACTGATGGAAGGCCCTATTCATCAAATCTATAAATGCCATCAGGGAATCGGTCAACACCAAAGACATAACCAAAAACTCAAAATACCCATATTAGGTACGAAAAATGTCTTAGGGATATCCACATCCATAATATTTAACTGATGATACCCAGACCGAAGATCGATCTTAAAAAAAGTTGGCACCCTAAAGTTGATCAAAAAGATAATTAATTCTCGAAAAGGGATACTTGTTGTTTACCATCACCTTGTTTGATTATTGGTAATCAATAGACATCTGAAGGTAACTATCCTTCTTACGCACGAACAATACCGGTGCACCCCACGGGGACTTACTAAGATGGATGAACCCCTTGTATAAGAGATCCTTTAGTTGCTCCTTGAGTTCTTTCAACTAAGCTGAAGCCATTCTATATGGGGGAATATAAATTGGACGAGTATCTAGAACAAGATTGATCAAAAACTCAATCTCCCTATCGGGAGGGACACCAGGAAAATCATCAGGGAATACTTTAAGAAACTCATTTACTATAAGAGCATAATGCAAAGAAGGACCTTCCAAGATAGAATATTTAACTCGGACTAGATGATAGAACAAACTTTGAAAATTAACGTCTGACCTCTAAGATACGATATAAACTTCCCCTTAGAAGCAAGGGAACCACCTTCTCACTCAACAATGGGATTATTAGGGAAATTAAACATGATCTTACAGGTCCAACATTCTAATATAAAATAGCACGAGTGTAACCAGTCCATCCTTAAAATAACATCAAAATTAACCATATCTCTATAAAGTCTGCCAGAGTTTTTCTACTACCAATAACTACCACACACCCCCTATAGACTCTTCTGATAACAATAAAGTCTTCTATCAGGGTATAAATAGAAAAAGTGTTTGACAAAACTCAAGTCATAAACCAAAATACACAGCCATAAATGGGGTCACATAAGAGAGAGGACCCCATATCAAGTAAATAGGTCACATCATGGGAAACAAGTTTCAATATACTAGTAACAACGTCTAGAGATACCTAAGACTCCTGAGAGTATAAAGATCATAAAGGCAGTTTTGACCAGCATCAGAGCTAGAAGTAGCACCCTTTGGTGTAGAAGCCAAAGAAGAGGCAATAGGAACTTTATTTGCCCCAAAAGCAACTATAGAGGGATAATCCTACTGCATATGACCACTATGACCATACATAAAAAATCAGTTTCTTTTCTTCTAATAGTGAACATGCTGATGCTGATCATAGAATCTGCAAGGAGGGTAGGATGGTGCGGGCTGGGCCCTATTGCCCTAAGAATGGACACCTTGCTTCCTTAAAGCATCACCCCCTAAGAACATCTATCTCCCAATGGCTTCAGCTAGGGTGCACTAGCCGTTGAATATGAGCTAGGACTCCCCCACCTCTTCCTCATAGGCCACATCCCACTCTGCTATTGGCCCCCACTCTGTTCTAAAAATTAAGACCTCTAACTTTGCCTCTCACTAATTTCAGCCTATTTCTTTTTCTCCTCTTCAACTATTGAATATACACAACCAATCTAGATATATCTATGTCTATGATCAACAAAGAAACCTTACTCTGAAGGATAAACTCATGAGATAATGTTGAAGCAAACTTTCTTATTTTGGCCCTTATATTAGATACCAATTCAAGAGAATACTGGGATAATTTATGTAATTTTAAAGTATACTTATTGACTGTCATCCTTCCTTGCTTTAAGTTAAAAAATTCTTCTACTTTAGCTTCCCTCAACTCCTGAGGAAAGATACGATCCAGAAACACACTAAAAAAATCATCCCATATAGCTGAACTAGCATCCTTACCTCTCAACTATTCCCACTTTTGTACCAAGGGTACGCCACATCTTTTAATTGTTAGGAAGCTAAATTAACACCTTAATACTTTAAAGTATGACTTTAAGGATCCTCCTCAACCTCTGTACTAGTAAAGATAAGAGGATGCAACCTCATGAATTGGCCAACTCTATTATCCCAAAACAAACCCATAGCAATACCAGCAAAACTAGACTGTTATGACTGAGATGTCACCGACTAAGTTAATAGGGTAGTGGATCAACAAAACTTAGCATTAGTACCATCTTCGAGAGGCAACTGAGTGTTAGTTTCACTCTCGGAAGTAGGATTAATGGGGACAGGTGGAACCCCATAAAGATAGTCAGATGTAGCAAATATAAATAGTGTCGACCTTCTTCAATCAAATCATGTACGCAGTATGAGATGACTCACATGGCTTGAACAAGTATGAAATATAAAGCTTATAATTCATTAAGAATGAGGTATGTAACTCAAATCTCGTGAGTCATCATTATTTAACTTCAAAAATGGAAATCTTCTCTTATACTCAATACCCAACGACAACAAGGATTTTAAACAATACATTCAACTCATGCATATGCCTCATAAAGAGTAAAACTTCCTCAATGCTCAATATCTCACAATCATTTAGAAACTCATATTTTTGGAATTCACAATCATTAAACTTGAAAATATACTTTAAGGCATTTCATTCACTTTAGGAAAATATCTCATGTCAAATCAATACCTTGATTAGGGAATATCTTTGCAATTTAATCATTTAGGAAAATAGCTTATAGGGAAGGAAAATAAGCATTTAATTTTGAAGTTCAAAAGGCAAGGGAAGTTCTCATAACCGACATAAACCATGCGTGCTACATGGAGTCCAACATTTTGTCCTCCTAAGAAAGAGACCCCACATTGGGGAGGAGCGTCATACTCTTGCCAAGGAGTATAACCTAGGTCTACTGATCACTAAACAAAAATCGGCCTTGGGCTTACATAATCAAATCGGCCTCAGGCCCACTCAGAATCATAATATAATCAACCTTAGGCTCACATCCTATGGTGGCACATAGTTTTTAGGGTAAGAAACCGTAGTAGCTTACCCACTCGGTGCTAAATACTACTCCCTTTAGATTACCTACGCTCATCTCATAAAAATCCACTTTTAGAAAAATCTCATGGTTCACCACGAACCCATTAATCAAATCAATAATCTCATATAGTAAATTAAATTTCAAAGCTTTCAAACCATTAGGCCAATTCAATTTTCAACCATCTCAAAATACTCAAATTATGGGTGATTATAGCATGAGTGTTCATAATTTCATAAGTGTCAAATAGGCTTACTAACCCATAGTTCAATTTCAAGTTAAAGCTTATCAAAAGCACAATATATAGCATATAGATTCATAAATCATGTGGAAATCTGGAAATTTCAGCAATTTACCTCAAAATCTCAATATAGTCATATGCTTTAATATCTCAAACATTTTAAATATTACTTCTCAAGGAGTGAAATCATGGGTTTATACCCAATTGTAATTTTCTCAATAAAACATGTAGAAATCATGCCATTTGACTCATAATTCATGGAAATATCAAGATAATGCATTCAATAATAATGGGTGAAAACCCCAATTCAAACTCATGTAAAACCCCCATAATTTCAGCAAAATCATGATGTAAATAAATATTTTGGGCACAAGGGCGAAAGGGTTACCCTTATTTAAAACCCCACATACCTTGAATTAGAAGCTTTGGGTGAATTCTCACTTTTGGAACTCTATTCTTGATCTAGAATAAGGGATCTTGAGGTCCTTGATTTGGGAACCTTGAGTATTGACTCAATTTAGAAAATCCATGGCGGATTCTTAAGATTCATGGAAGAAGTTTTAGATATTTAGGGTTTTTGTTGAGAGAAAGCTTGAGAAAACCCTTATAGGATGCTTGTAAATGGCTTTGATCAAGTGTTTCCATGATTTTATAGGCTTGGAAAAAGTATAAAATGCCCTTTTAAACATCTGTGCGAAACTGGAAAGATTGAACTGGAACCCTATTTCACTGGCCTATGCGATGCGCCACTAATCGCGCTGGCTTACTGGAATTTGACAATTGGGAAATTGGTAGCCTCTGCGACATAAAGCTATTACATTTCCCACTGGTTGGGAAATGGGACTCCTCTGCGATGTGCCACAATTGCAGAGTCCCACTGGAAATTGACAATTGCTAAATCAACCATCTCCGCGATGCGCCAATCACCTAAATGGTGCAATTTCACAGCTAAGGCTTAAATTGGCCATAACTTTTTACCCGAGTGTCCAATTTAGGCAAGTCTTATATCGTTGGAAAGATTATCAGATTTCCCACGTGACAAAAAGTGAACATTAGGGAAATTCTATATGGTTATCACATTACTCACTTAGAAAGCTACTTCTCAATCTTTTAGGTCTGAAATCATGCCTCACTTGATATGCCCTAAGGCTCAGACTATGAGGGAATTTTGCGGGGCCTTACACACATATATACATATATATATCACTTTGAAGGAAAAGAAGAGAAAACTCCAGTCCCTGTATCACATGGAGATATAATGTTTGAAGATGGTTAGCAGTTGGAGTGCTAGCATGTAACTTAAGGATAGAGAAATAAATTAATGTCATCAATAAAACGAAGTCAAATCATCATATGCACTCACATGTATACATACATACATATATATATACATACATATATACATATACATATACATATATATATACATACATATATACATGTACATATACATATACATATATAAATATATATATATATATACACACACACACATATATATATCATGCCGGGGTAAGAAAGAAGGCTTAACATGAACTTTAAAAATATTAACCTGGGCGGTGTAGCATAACCATCATAAAATGAGGCACCCACGGGCTATATGGGTACAACTCTCCTCTAGCTGGAAGGGTCCCAGTGCATGTAGCCACACGAACTAGAGAATATCCATATTCGTATATGCCATTATGGGGGACTCAAACCTCACAAAATAATCAAGGTTACTCAATAAATAGTGTATACAATATGGTGGACATGAACCTCTCATTCATATATCCATCCGGGGGACTCAGACCTTTTGTTCATATAAAAACCCACACCGACTTGCGTGGTTTTTAGTGTTAGTCCTTCTGACTCTACTTTTATAGCTTGCCTATACATCCTACTTTAAAGCCCTATTTAAAACATTCTTTACACATGTACACAACCATTAGTCTAATTACTAACCAAAGGCATCCTGTTGGTATCATTATACCAACCCCACTTGTAAGCATACAACATGCCATAACCATTATTATTCGACTTTGGGACTCGAACCCATTGTCTACACAAAGTCATAAATGCAATTAAGATTTAGGGACTCAAACCCATTTAGTCATTTACACCACCAAGGTTACAATTCAATTCAACTTATGGACAACAAGGCCTTTCATGAAACCATTTACCAACTATATACATTATTTGGTCAATGCCTTAGTTCAAAACACATTTTAATTCAATTTATAGTCATCAAAACCCTTACAAAATAATTCATTCTTCATTAACATTCCTATACCACGCTTTAATTCAAAACCTAATTCATCATGTGACAAGATTCTTCTCATAGGCATTTTCACAAATTAGTTGAGGGCATCCCATTATCAAACATTTATTCTAGTAAAAAACAATCAAGTTAGGGTTAACCATGACCCTTTCATAAAACCACAATTTCCATACACCCAAATGTGCAAAACCATTACCAAAAACATGTATAAACATAAGTGAAATCATGAAAGAACAATACTCAATATAAGAAATTCAAACCCCCAACCATGGATTTCAAAACCACCATCTATGATTCAAGAAAAATGTTTAAAACACATGATTTTTATGAACTAACAATGAAGGAAGAGTCACATGCCTAAATTATGAAGATTAATAGAGAGATTTTGATCTTCAATCCTTTAGGTGACCACCCTGATAAAACCTGAGACCAATTTCCTTTAGAGGTTTCTAGAGAGTTTTTTTAGAGTGTTTTGATCTTCTAAAGTGAAGAATGAGGGACCAGTGAGTGTTATAAAACATGAGGTCTTAAGGGCTTCGGGTGAAAAGTTTCTAAAATACCCTCAGCTTAAAAGTTGTAAAAGAATCATAGGAAGGTATGGTTGGACCACTCCACTCGTACCCCATCATACGAGTGGTACCTTCTACTCTTACCTTGATCAGAATGTTGGACACCATAATATTTCCAATATTTGATTCCTTAACATGAATCATTCCCTATGTGACTTCCAAGCAACATCTCTTTTTAGATGGTGGTACGGTCTCTGTAAAGATATAGTAACATAACTAAGGTTGAGGTCGAATCCCAAGGGAACACATGGTTTGATAGATCTCAGTAGTTGAAGTCTATGGGCAACACAGGAAAAGTAAAAGGAGGGATTTATTTGTAGTCATCTCAAATAACGATCAATATGAACTATGTTAAAAATACATCATAGGTGAACACCAGGATTTTTTTCCCCATGGAATCTTAAATCCGTAGGCTTATCGTGCATTATTGAACCAACCCAATACCTTGTATGGAGAATTGATAAATTATGTACCTCCTACAGTCTCTTGGACGAGTAGGTGGATTTCACTCTTTACCTTTTTAGTATCAAGGTGTCGCATTACTAAGCCTTCTCTTGATCCCAGTTAACTATTACCTTTTGAGTCTCAAGTTATTAGATGGAAGCTAACAACCATTCACTATAATCCGTTGTACTGTAATGAATCAAAAATTAACTCCTAATTTACTGTTTTCTTTATCTTTTCCTTGTCACCAATCCTCTTTCTAAGTAAGTGGAAATATCTAGGAGAGATCATAATGTGTGCACCCATTAAGAAATCAATCATAATAAAGATAAAGCAGTGTATGCCATAGGTATTAGTTTCGATCAATAATCACACTTCCCCTACTTTATCAATTTGCCAGGGTTTCCATAACCCCTAGGTATGGGTTTTAGACTCTCATGATTATGAAAAAATCAATAACATTCATATTAGAAAGAAAATGTGAAATCACAATGATAAGATGAAAGAAATCCCACAACTGTAAATTGAATAATCAACATAGTCCATAAAATGAAATCCCAAGATCGAAGATGGATATTGAAATAAAAATATGTTTCTAAGTGTTAAAAATGTGTCACCTATACTAAAAAGTACATAAGGGGTATTTATAGTACAAGAGAAAACCATAAAAACTAAGCCCAAAAAAAATAGAAGAAAACAAGGTAGGTGGCCATCTGCTCTTTGTACTTACATTTGGTAGGACACAGGTGGCACCTGCAGTCTGGCATAGGTTATAGGTGTAGACCGTTGGTTGTGGATGGTCAATTTCTTACAAGTCAGCTCTCGAGATTTTTGGATTTGTAGTGCCTGTTTTGTCTGCATATGGTTCGTAGGTGTACATGCGGTTCGTAGGTTGACTTAGTAGGTGCCAGGATTCAGTTTTTCAGCTCTTCTTCAACTCTCGAACATGCATTGATCACGATCAAGTTGAAAAACATCCTAATCATACATAATCGCTCCAAAAGTGGCCAAAACACCTTTTCCACCATTTTCATGGAATTATCATCCCAAAGATGGGTTCCTACAAAACATACCCAAAATGGATCATATCTAACAAAAAGACCTAAAAAGATGAATATTTTCTCATTTTAAGCATCGAAAGTGTTATATTTCTATAGCACATCAACACCCTCAACTTAGAACATTTGCATGTCCTCAAGCAACAAAAACATAACAAAACAAAAGTGACACTTAAATAAGAGAATCTAAGATATTCATGGCAGTTAGTCATCACCTTAAGTTCAAATCACAACATCCCTTCTAGTATCTCTTTTCAAAACCAAATGTGTATGAACACGAGGCACAACAATGTGACACAATGGGATCAAGGTATGTTAATAACATTATGAATAGACAACCACTCTTATGTACAAATTACACAGCCTAAAACATGAAATAACTAATAATTTGACTTAAGTTACCTCACAACAAAGATGTCTCACACACTCATATGAAATAATTCATGTCAATTCAGAGACGGATAAGTGACACTCACACTCAACAAAGAAGTTCCAATCAATGCATGTCAAATACCATAAGCTTTCCATTATTTTCTTTATAGTAGCATTCAGATAGTAAAGATAGGATCACTATAGAACTTTTCTCAGCTTGTAATGTAGGCTTCGAGAGAGTATAATACATATGTAAATTTAAAGTAACTAAGACTCCTTCACACTACACTAACTTTAGGGTCTCACTTACTAGCCAATTTTCTTTTTTTTCCATCCTTATTTCCCCCCTTTATTCTTTTATTGCACATTAAAGTTTGGTGTTGTCTTTTATTCTTTCTTTTTCATTTTTTTCACAATCTTTCTTTTCTTTATTTTTATTCTATTTTTATTTTTCTACCACATCCAACCCTACTTTATTTTCCTTTTATTATAACCTTCTTCATATCCATTTTACACTACACAAACCTATGATAGCCACCCTTAACTTAGGCTTTTTGCCTGTGTTGAGGTGTATACTATCCAAGGAAGAACAGGACCAAAACAGGTAAATGGTATATAAATGGGAAGGTGAATGCTGAAAACAATAAAAACTTATATGGCTCAAAATTGGGATCAAGGGATACAATTCACACATGGAAGGTCATTTAGGCTAAAAGTACATTAAAATCAAAATGGCCTTTGATCCTCTCCTAAACGACTATCCTTTAATCTAGGAAAGACTAACCAGGAAAGTTCTGAATTTAAAATGTAAAGGAAACTAAGCAGTTTCTCTAACACACATAGCACAAAGTCAATATCACCAACTACTACCTATAGATTCATGCAATTGTTAGCAAATGGATATCATGTCCCTAATTCTAATGACATAAAAAGATTCACAAAGTTCACACCTATTTCCATCAACACAGTTTTAAAAACTCAAATTTTGGAGGAGTATAAAAAATTAGGCAAAATATGACTACTACCCTAAATATACAAAATCTCCTAATTACACAAAATATCATAATACAAAGAAAAAAACACAATATAACACATAATTATCCTAGACATGCTGGTTCTATAACAATACCATGGTCGATAGGAAAAAAAGCATGCAACAAAAACCTGCAGCGACTTGGTATGCCCACCCCCAACTAAAAACTACACACTATCCTCAATGTTCTAAAACAAAACAAAACATAGGGAAGTAAGAACATACCTAGGATGCACTAGGCGCCCGAGTCAGGAGCATTCCTAGATGAGGGAATATGAGATGGCGAAAGTAATAGTGGTGGAGGTGTACTACTAGATGATGCACCCGCTACTATAACCTCACTCCTCTTCCTATCCATGAATACAATCTCTAAAGAATTATGTCTATCCTTTTAAGGTCCTCTTTCTCTATCATAATAAGATCCTGCAAATCGTGTAAGTGACCTCTCTTGGTCCCAACTGCTAGGACCTCTTCCTCATCCTTCAAAAAGAAGTCAAACTATCTTGGTACATGCAGATGTGTTATCTAGACTATAGAGGGTATCATAAAGAGAGTAGCTGCTTTATAAATCTTTGCAAGATAGCGTACCTCTGCTCATAGGATATCAAAATCCTCCCTAATCTGAACCAGATTTGGCTCACTATCTCTGTATACTAGGATATAACCCATCTCTCTAGCTCATCAATCCATGTCTAAAATTCAACATACAACTCTATTAGTGCGACTCAATGATAAGCCTTCCATTTAACCTCGTCCTACTTAAATCTAGTTCTGACCCCCTAATCTCTTCTGGCCAATAAGGATAGTTATCTAGGTCTCGACAATATTCAATCAAGCAGCTATCACCCTCTGGCTATCTACTAGTCTTTGCAAACACTCACTAGATACAATAATTATACCTGTCGTAGAAGCTATAGTAGATGGGGGAGAAAGATCTGTAGATGCACCAATCAGCTCTAAGGTTAAAGCCAGAGCTGAAGAAGTAGCCTGTGTCCTTTTACCCTGTGTACTTGAATCTGGAGAATCTCTCTACTCCCTTATCTCAATATCTACACCAATACCCATATTATCTATATGTGCCTTATTAGGATCTGTGGAAACTATCAGGACCTTAGACTGGGCCTGTGGTACTACTATCTACTATTTTGGTCTCCTAAAACTACTTGGATGGGCCAGACCTTTCATGGTCCTCATCTGCGCAGTCGCAGTCACAATCACCCTCTCATTAACACCTGGTAACTTAAGGACACCTTACTCATTGTATAGCAACTGGATCTTATAGGGAAATGGCAGGTTAGTCATCTCACTAAACGCTAAATCGTGTAAATCATACTTGAGGATGACATCAAAATTAATATCATAACTAACCATCATGTAGGAAACTAGTGCAGTTTTCTACCACATCAATATGTTATTTAAAGTGGTGGGTAGTAGGCAGTATCTAATCAGCAACCACCAAAATTTGGCCTGAAGTGTCAATAGGCCCTTCTAAATCACAACTTGCCCCTCAATCCATGCGATCTCATCACCCTGTGATGAAATATAACTGGCTATTCACCTAGCTATCTCAACCCTTTCAGCTCTCGGCTCAGTATCTCGCATAAAGTAATGATTTTATGCAATCTTCAATCTATCATTTCACTCAACATAGATACCGATGCAATATAATTTGGGCCAAATATTCCTCTCAAATAGTCTCTACTATAATATCAACTCTAACCTCTTTAACTAATGTGTGATCAAACTATGACTGCTGCGAAAATCTGATAAAGCTTAGATGATAGTGTATAGGAAGAACTACGGTAGCTCTGTAACATGCATAAAACTCCCACACCATCGTCGGGATATAAGAACCGAGTGTCTTAGTTATCCACTGTACTTGATATCTATGAAATGTTGCCCTCAGTTGTGGTAACCACTCTAGCCCTAATAAGGCCATCTGATGCTCCTCATAGATATATCTTGTGGGTATTCCTATCTTCTAAACATGAATAACAAGCTCATATAACCTCATGTGTCCCTCCTTAAGAGGTGTATCTACGGCAGGTGCGGGTGTCTTCTCCTGTTGTGCATCGTGGAAAGCCTGGACCATACCCTTCTTAGACTAGTGTAAATCTATCTACTGTGTATGAGTGGTGGTACCTCCACAAACTAGGGTTCCACTGATGACTGCTCCATCTTAACCTTCTTAGAAGAATCCTAAGACCTTTCTTCAGACTAGGGATCCTGAGCAACCTCTGGTGTAGCCATAGACTCTGTCTTTTCCTCCTCTTTATCATCATCAGTTAGAGGAGTGTGTGGTTGTGATATCCTATTTGACTTCAACATCGGTCGATCTGAGCCTGACTAAGTATCATGGAGATTATACCTTTTCGTGATTTTGCATGTCACCATAGCTATAATATCTACACGACACTGCCTTGGATACTCCTCCATTGAACCACTAAGCTCGGGAGACTCTTCCTATCTCCTCGAAGTACTGGACTTGTTCACAACTATAGTTTCCAACAAAAGTGAGGGATAGCAAAAGTTGAAGAAAAACTTAAAATTTAAAATGTTCAATTTTTCCTTAATTTTTGCACCCCTATAACCTATTTGAAATCCCAACAATTCAAATGTATACACGCTACTCAATAATCAAGAATTTCAAAGGAATGAAACATGTTCAACTTAGTGTATTACTTTGATTCCTTCAAGTCCAACTTTTGGTTAGGGCCTAAACTTAGAATTTTA
The DNA here is from genome assembly GCF_002878395.1 of Capsicum annuum. NCBI lineage: Eukaryota > Viridiplantae > Streptophyta > Magnoliopsida > Solanales > Solanaceae > Capsicum > Capsicum annuum. Next base: position 87,762,752 of record NC_061113.1, read on the forward strand.
ACTCAAAATAAGGCCTTACATTACATTTTAGGCTATTTCAAGGCTCCCTCATACAAGCATGATAATTTCTATATATTTTTTAATTAAATACATATAACAACTTGTGTAAATAGTAGATAAACCAATATATAACCATTAGGAGCCAGGAATGTTACCTCTTTATGAAAATCCAGAAGGGAATATTGCAGAACTCAAGAAAAATCAAGGTTAAAAGTTGTTTCTAGCATGCTGGGACAAGTTTGTATCTCAAACAAGTGTCAAAGCAGTCTTTTCTTAAGTGTGGGGTTGGATTATGTTTTAAGTGGGAAGTTTGAATTTAAAGAGTAAAGTGAAGTTTTGTAGATTTGAATGTGTTAGAATGAGAATGAGAATGTTTTGATGTAGGTGGCAGGCTAGTTTAGATCATATTTAAATGTTGGTGGGACAAAAATTTTAATTAAAAAGTGTGCCAAAAACTAACCCTACTTGCAGCATATACCCGCGGTTGTACCCGCAGTTGAGTCCTAGGTGTAGGTAGTATATGCGGCCCACAGGTCTGGGATGAGCATGATAGGATGAGCACATGGTCCCCTTACCTGGAAATCAATGAATGTAGGAATATTTACCATTTTTTAAGTAAGGTCCAAAAGCTAAAAACCTACAAAAAAAACAACAAAAATGTGAAAACTAAAATATAATGGGTTGCTTCCCATTCAACACTTGATTTAACATTGCAGAAAAATATGGCTATGTTGGTTACTTAGACTTCACCAACAAGCCCATGGGTTTCCTCCCATGCAGTGCTTGATTTAACATCGTGGTACGACGTGGGTAACTTGACTACTCATAATTCATCAAGAAACCCATAGGAATATCCTACAGGGTCATTAATATAATAAATCACCGACACTACCCACATGTCAATTGGCTACTTCATAGACTTTTGGATGTTGAACATCGCCTCTTTACAGGTAACTTGGAAGTTCAGCTCACCATTTTCCATATTAACCATAGTCTGCTTGTGGCCATGAATTTTCTTCCCAAAATAATAGGAATCTTAGTGTCAACTTTACAGTCCAAGATGACAAAGTTAGTTGGAAAGATGAAGTTATCCACCCTCACGATTGCATCATAAAAGATTACCACATTTTTCTTCAGTGTTTCGTCAGCCATCAATAGATACATCAAAGTCGGTTTCAGAGGGTTTAAGCTTAGTTGCTTGAATACGTCTAGCGGCATCAAATTAATATTGGCCCCTAAATCACATAAGGCTTGGGAAAATATGGATGACCTAATAGTGCATGGTACAGTGAATGCTCTGGGATCACCCTTTTTCTGTGCTAAGGACCTAGTGTTACTGCACTACAGTGGTGCACACCATCAATATTTTCAAAAGTTGATACTTTCTTTCTTGTGACCAACTATTTCATGAACCTGGTATATCCAGGCATCTGCTCTAACATCTTAAGAAGAGGTATGATCAAGCTCAATTGTTTAAGAATCTCAATAAATCACTTGAACTTATCTTCATTTTTCTTTTACCTCAGTCGCCGAGGAAAAGGTTGGGGTAGTCTCGTAATCTGTCTGACTTCTGGCTCAATGACTAGACCCTTACCTTTATCTTTAGCAACTGTACCTCTGTCACCTATTATCTTCTCAAACTTAGCAGCAGGTGTCTCATAATCAATAATTTCTATAGCAGGCATTGGGTGATCCATAGTAGTTCCTTGTGGTAATAGCAAGTATGTGACCACCTTTTTTTGGAATTTGTACTGTGTTGTTCGAAAGGGTACCTGGCTACCTCTGGTTCAGAGTTGCTGACATCTGCCCAAACTGGTGTTTGGATTGCTTGATAGTATTGACATATGACTCAACCTTCTGGGCTAACCCTGAAATATCAGCCTTAATCTTCTGAAGGCTGGTTTCTTGATTTTCTTAACCATTCACCAATTTAGCCAACATCTCCTCTATTATAGATTTTGAATTGCGTCTACCAGATGGAATGTACCTATCTACATTTTATCTATAGTTATACATCTTCCTACAATCACTATTTCACTCTCTGCTATGGTCTTTATATCTATAATAATAGTTATGACCATAGTTCCTTTGCTCCTGGGCTCAAAAACCTACCATCTGACGATCCAAATAGTTAGCTTCCTTTCTTAATTTTGACTTATAATCTTTGGAAGATGACCCCTGTGCTTCTACTACATTCACTTTCTTTGAATTTATTGTTGTAAACTACTTTGCTAGTACCCTTAAATCAGTTCTTAGTGACATAATTTCTAGGCTACTATATTATCAGTTGCTTTTTGGTCGCAAGAAGCACCAATAGAATAAGTAGGAGATCCCCTCTCAGCCTTTAGAGTTTTCCACCCTCGGTTAGTGAGTGAGATCTAATCTAACATCCTTAAAGCTGCCTCCCCACATAGTCTCATAAAAGATCTTCCAGATATGGTGTCTGCCATGGCTCTAAAGCTGATGGTCAAAGCATTATAGCATATCTCTGATAAGCTCATCCCTGATAATGGATGATTTGGCACCATGCTTAACTTTTTCTTAAAACTGAACCAAGCCTCGTACATGGATTCTGACTATAGCTGCCTGAAATTGTAGATTCGGTCCTTAAGCTGTAACATCCTTGATAGAGAAAGAACATATTTAAGAATTGCCTACGCAACTCATTCCAAGTCATGATAGAGCCTCTTAGCAATTCCCCTAACCATAAATATGCTTCTTCTGTAAGTGAGAATAGCAAAAGCGTTAGTCTAAGTGCTTCCTGATTTACCCTTAGATTGGTATACAAGGTGCAAATCCCAAGGAAATTTTCAAGGTAAAATTTTTCATCATCGGTAGGTAATCCTGCAAACAGACCCTTCAAATTTAGAAGTTGGATCATGGCACTCGTAATGTTAAATTTGATGTATAGGGGTAAAACAGGAGGTACGATGGCTCCAGTCTCTGTCAGTTCAACATATCTCATATCTTCTTCATCATCTATATATGGATGCACATACCGATATGGTAGGATAACATGAGCACGGTCATCTCTAGCTCTATTTTGGTTCCTACCGAGTGCTACTTGGTAGTCTACTACTTATCTCTGTTCAGTAGATCCACATCCCTAGATATCCTTTGAGCTTCTTCTGCTGCGCTTCTCTAGGCTTCAGTTTGAGCTAAAAGCTCACCAGTTTTTTGATCAATAATATCTTTTTCTCCTTCGACAGTAGGTACAATATCATGAAACCCTTTAGGATTATCAACTCTTTGTGGCTTAGACATCTTACCAGGTGTTTGTAGGATTCTCTTTGGATTTATATTCACTAGGAGTAAGGGATTGCCTCTACTACATGTGCTAGGCATACACCAGCGTATTCCCAACAAATAACAAAGAGAAAACTAAAACCCAAAAACTGCAACAACCTAAATCCATAAATCCACACTGTGCTCCCCGGAAACGGCGCTAATTTCTTGATGACGTCCAAGCAAGATCTCCTTTTAGATGATGGTACGATCACTTTCAAGATATAGTAACCCAACTAAGGTTGGGGTAAAATCCCAAGGGAACACATGGTTTGACAGATCTCAGTGGTTAAAGTCTATGGGCAAACTTGGAAAAGTAAATAGGGGGATTTGTTTGTAGTCGTCTTGAACAAAGAACAATATTAACTTGGCTAAAAATCAGTCGTGTACGAACACTAGGATTGTGTTCCCCTTTATCTTAAATTCGTAGGCTTATCGTGCTTTGTTGAACTAACCCAATATCTTGCATGTAGAATCAATAAGTTATGTACCTCCTACAGTCTTTTGGATGAGTAGTTGGATTTCACCCTTTACTTTTTGAGTCTCAGGGTGTCGCGTTACTAACCCTTATATTGATCCCAGTTAACTATTACCTTTGATTCTTAAGTTATTAGATGGAAGCTAACAACCATTCACTATATTCCGTTTTATTTTAGCTAATCGAAAATTAATGCCAAAATTACTGTTGTCTTTATACTTTCCTAGTTACGACTCCTCTCTTGGAGTAAGTAGCAATATCTAGGCGGCATCCTAATGTGTGCACCCATTAAGAAATCAATCATAACAAATATAAAGCATTGCATTACATGGGTATTGCATCAATGCATAAGAAATACCTCGACCCTACTGCATGAAAACATAACCCAAACTGACACCAGAGGCATCGCAATATAAGGTAAAGCCCTTCCCTCAACAAGAAAAGCCAATATAAGAGCCAAAGAAAGAAAATCCTTAAGTTTTTGATAGATTGACTCACACTTCTTAGACCACTAAAAAGAAACCTTCTTTCAGGTAAGCCTGGTCTTCGGCTTTCCAGTAGTAGCAAAACCCTTAACAAATCGCTTGTAGTAACCATCTAAACCAATAAAGCTAAGATCCTCAAAGGAAGAAGTAGGTCTAGTCTAATCACAAATAGCCGCAATGTTTGTAGGGTCTACCATAATCCCATCCTTAGATACCACATATCCTAGGAATGTAACCAACTCTATCCAGAACTCGTACTTTGAGAATTTGGCAATATGCCTATGATATATCAAAGTTTGGAGCACAATTCTTAAATGATGCATATGTTCCTACTTACTCCTCCAATACACCAGAATGTCATCAAGGTGTATAATCATGAAGGAGTCCATCTAAGCTTTGAACACGTGGTTCATCTAATCTATTAATAAAACTGGGGCATTGGCCAACCCAAATATATTACCAGAAACTCATAATAGCTATAGCGAGTCCAAAAAAGATGTTTTGGGATGTCCTACCAAATCCTCAATTGATGGTAATCGGACCTCAAGTTAATTCTAGATAATACCATTGCTTCCTAAAGTTTGCCAAACAAGTCATTAATGCGAGGCACATGATATCTATTCTCTACTATCACCTTATTAATCTACTTGTAATCAATATACTAGCGTAAATAACCATTTTTTCTTCACGAACAAGATAGGAGTACCCTAAGGAAACATATTTGATCTAATGAAACCCTTACCCTAAAGATCTTGAAGTTGAGTATTTATCTCTTTAAGCTTGGTAGGAGCCATACGGTAAGGTTCCATAGAAATAGGTCTGATTCCCATCTCAAGATCAATAATAAAGTAAATATCGTGCTCAAGATGAAGACCAAGTAGATCGGTGGGATAAACATCAAGAAAATCATAGACTATAGTAACAAAGTTAAGTGAGGGACTCTCCACATTCACAATATGAATACAAAAATGATAAGACTCGTAACCCCTTAATATAAGTCTCCTAGTCCAACAAAAGGAAAGAATCCTCGTCGGCCTATGATTAATAGATCTCTGTCAGACCACTGAGGGTATTCTGTGCATGGACAGATAATGGTCTTGGCGAAATAATCCAAGACCACATGATAGGGGATAATCAGTCTATGCCCAGAATCACATCAAAGTCCACCATATCTAACATGATAAAATCAACATGAGTATGAACCTCTTGAACGACCCTAGTGTATGATCTATAAACCTGACCCACTACTAAATAATAGCCTATGAGAGTAGATACACAACAAATAATGGCACATATAAGGAATCTAAGAAAACTCTAACCTCAATACATGATAAGTAGTCACATAAAAGTTAGTGGATCCTGAATCTAATAAAGTAAAAGCCGACTGATATGGCACACTATGATCGTACCTATAATAATAAAATCCAAAGAATCTACCTCTGGTGTACCAAGTACAATATATAAATGAACTCATCCGCCACTTAGTTAGGCGCCCGTTGCACCCAAGTGCATACGCAAGTGTATGTGGTCCACCAAGTAGTAAAATGGCCTTTTACAAGACAAGTATTGATCATATAGGGACTTTTGTTAAGAATCTATCCAATTATATTTCTACTATAAAGATTAACAAGTGCAAACGTAACTCAAAAGTAATTGAAAGTTAAAACTAAAAGCAAACTTAACAATGCTGTAAATTAAGGGTTGTTGAACAACAGGGGGGAGAAACCCAGGGTTAAGGCACTATGAACAATCATACTAATCTATGTAACTTCATTGGTTAATTTAATTATCTTTTTTGTTTATCCACGGGGTCGATATTATGACTATGGCCTTTTGAACCTCTAAACAATTATCTAACTTAGCCACACAACTACATCGTTGAGCGTGGATGCGAGAAATAAGTTAAATGAATTCATATTCTATCCCATAATTGAACCAAATAACATACTTAGGTATATTCCTATCCTAATTAAAATCATAACATCATTTGATTGATATTACGATCCTATTCCATCTATCCCATGTTTTGTCTTATCATTCCTTCTTCTGGGTTCATGAAAAAAGTAGGCATATATTCTAAGGGCTGTGAATCCTTAATACAAGGATAAATAAACCACCAAAAATTATAAATAACCAAAATCAATTCAATTTATAACAAGAGTAATCATGTTAACATCCAAAACTTCAGAAAAAGGTATTTAATCGGTCATGGACATACACATAATCGTAGATGAATCCATGTTAATAATCTATAAAAAACAAAATTAAGGTAATTAAAAACCTAATTGAAGCCTTCTACAATGTGTATTCAATCCCCAAGGTCATTCAATGTGCTTACACAAGAGTTGGGCATCTTCTTTATCACCACAGAGCTACACTTCTCAATGAGTGCTACCATCTTAAGGTCTTGCAGCTTATTCTTTTTTGTCACTATATTTTTGTAGTACATAGCATACTTAGGAATTCCCTGCAAAAGATCTATTAAAGGAAAATTAATGTGAAGTTCTTTGAATGTGTCAAAGAACTTTTTGAAACAACCATCCTCTTTGGCCTTTCTCAACCTCTATGGAAATAGTGGTGGTGGTATTTCAATCATTTGCTCCGCAGGCTTAGTTTTTGAGTACTTAGACTTCCTAAAATTTTTAGCATTTTTGTTTTAACCTATTGAGGAACTAACTTTGCTTGTACCTCTGGATTTGTCTTTGGAGGCCTATCATTATGCTCCTTACCACTTCTTAAGGTGATTGCTTTAACTTTATTTGGAGGTTCACTATCACTTGGAAAAGCACCTTCAGGCTTGGTATTTTGTTCCTGGCCTCGTTGCCCCAATTGTTGCTCTAGCTGCTTCTAAGCAATTTGTAGATTTTTCATCTCAATAACTATTTATTCTTGCTTGGCTAGGATCTTCTTCAAAGTTTCCTCAATGTTACTGGCCTGTGTATTATGCTATTGCTGCTGAAACTATTAATTATTTCCCCAAGATTAATTCAACTGGCTCTGCCATTTGTGCATGTATGCTTTACTATTATTTTTCTTTTGAGTGTTGCCTACAAAGTTCACAAATTCTAGATTTGCTGCACATAAGTCTGCAGAATGACCACTGATATCACCAATCTCACAATATTATGGAGCCTTTTGTACCACATTCACCTGAGGTTGAGGTTGGTGCATACCCAACTTGTTGAATTGAGACATCATCTGATTCTGGATAGCTAGCAATTGGGCGGTTAGAGCTATGATACTATCCACTTCAAGCATACTAGCTAACTTTTTCACTACACCTCTATACATGTCATCACACCAACTAGTATTTCCTTATGTAATAAAATTTAACAAGGTATACAACTCATCATATATATCTTCCAATGCTTGGCCACCTGCAGCTAAATCTAGCAAAATTTTTGTGTTATGATCAAGAGCCTCTGCAAAAGTGTAAGATAATACCATATTAGACTACTGTTGATGTGGAAAGTCCCAAAGAAGTGATTTAAAACTCTCCCAAGCATGATTATATTTCCATTCAACTTCTGCTTAAATCTTAAAATCTCACTACATCATTTGTAGTCTTGTCAGATGCAAAGAAATGGATGAGGAATTTTTGAGTCAAATCATCCCATGTAGTGATAGACCCTGCCGGCTCTATGGTCAACCACTTATTTTCTCCCCCCAATAGTAAGAAGGAGAAAAGTATCAGTCTCATATAGTCAATAGATTCCTCCATAGGTATGAATATGTCACTAATCTCTAGAAATATCTGTAAGTGAATCTGTGGATCTTCATGCGGCAGGCCAGTGAACTAGCCACTGCTGTACAAAAGATGTACTATGTGCTATTTTAACTGAAATCCACCTTTCATAATGGGTATTCAAATATCGGAGGTCACATTAGTTCACAAGTGGGATTTCCACTTCACAACTATCCTGTGGGCTGGTGGATCTTCAGCCATGGGAGCAGGATGATCTTCTTCTTCTTGGTAAATTTTTGTGATTCGTTAAAGAAGGATTGTTTTTCTCCTTAATTGGTGCAAACATGCTCAAGTTTGGGGTATGACTTGACCAATTCACTGTCCCTTGCCAGCTTACTAGCTTTTTAAAACTATGCCTTCAAATTCTGATGCTAAGATCAAGTAATTAGCCCTTAAGAAATGAAATACCAAAACTAAAACTAAAGTAGTTGCCAACGTACAAGTCCCCGACAACGGCGCCAAAAACTTATTGTGCACAAGTAAGTGTATGAGGTCCACCAAGTAGTAAAATGACCCTTTACAAGACAAGTATCGATTCCATAGGGACTTGTGTTAAACAACTATCCAATTCTAATTCACCTATAAATATTAACAAGTGCAAACATAACTCAAAAGTAATTGAGAGTTAAAACTAAAATTAAACATAACAATACTATAAATTAGGGGTTATTGAATAACAGTGGGGATAAATCTAGGGTTAAGGCACTACTAACAATCATACTAAGTTATGTAACATGATTGGTTAGGTTAATTATCTTGGTTGTTGGTCGACGGGGTCGATATTATGACTATGGCCTTTCAAACCTCTAATCAATTATCTAACTTAACCCCATAACTACATTGTTAGTAGGGATGTGAGAACTAAGTTAAATGCATTTATATTCTATCCCGTAATTGAACCAAATAGGTCACTTATCTATATTTCTATCCTCAATGCAAATCATAACATCATTCAATTAGGATTACGATCCTATTCCATCTAACCCATGTTCTATTCGATCATTCCTCTTTATGGGTTCATAATAAAAGTAAAAATCCTTAAAATAGTTAAAAAATTATAGATAAATAACAAAAAATGATAAATAACCAAAAAAAATTCAATTCATAACAAGATTAACCATGTTCTTGTCCTTATCCGCGAAAAAAGGTGTTTAGTCTCTCAGGAACATACACGTAATAATAGTAGATAAATCCATGTTATAATCTATAAAAAAACAAAAGTAAGATAATGAAAACTCTAATTTAAGCCTTATACAGTATATATTGAAGTCTCAAGGTCTCCCAAGGTGTTTACACAAGAGTTGAAGTGTATTTATAGTGGAACCAAGATTGCCGATTTTGACTTTGCAACGTGTCACACCTTTATTGCCTAGGATAGTGAGCATGAATCGTCACTATAGCTGTAAAAAACTATTTTGGACACATTTACAATGTGTATAAGGGAGTGTAACACCCTTATATCGGAGTTTAAGGGGCGTGACAAGCCCCTGTGCTCATAAACGTTCGATTTTGACCTCTTGAACTCCTTCCTTTTGCCTTTGATTTCCTTGCATTCTTGGGTGTCTTTACACTTCACTTTCAGATTTTTTTGCTTCCCAAAATTGATATTAACATAACAAATTCTACTATAACATTAATCAAGATGATTAGTGCACACAACGCAATATAATCCACCGAAATACACTAGAACCAAGCATAGTTCAAGCTAGCGCAATTATTTTCGTCGTCTAACTCTATTTGATATTTTTGTCTCTTAGCTTGTCTCAATTGAACCTTAAATAATATGAACAAGTTATTACACACATAATTACAGCATTATACTCTTAGTAAATCATTATACATACTAGAATCCATTGAGATCAACTAGAACAACATATAGCTCGACTAGTAACACTAGTTTTCTCGTCTAAACTCTAAGTGACCAAATTGATTCCAAACTTGTTTGAAACACACATTAAAAATTATAATTATATTTTATCACTCATATGATCAATTATACAAATATTACATCATTGAACACACGTTATGTCCTCAAAATAAGGCTAGTTTGGTGTAGATAACAACACTTAGGTGCATAAATCCACCTAAGATCAGCTCCTGACCGATCACTTGTCCTACCGGCCTGAGTACCTCCATGATAACCCTAGAGCCACCTCGATGACCCTTCAAACTACCTCTAACTAGGTCCAGTACTATCCTAATTATCATGACACTCGGTACTGCAGCCACAATTGCCCAATATCAGGGACAGTCCCTAGAGAAATGGACGAAGGGCTCACACTCATAACAAGCCCCTGTGGTTGATCTGTATCCAGAAGAGGTAGTTTTCTAAAAATAACCACCTTGGATAGAAAACCCAGAATATGAATCTTTCAAAAACTTACCACTACTTTGTCTAGGATGACGACTGTAGCTAGGTTAACCTTCATTAATAAGCTAAAGTATGGCATGAACCGGCCTGCTAGTATGACCCTGATGCTGATAAGACTGGAGTAAAGGTACCTACCCTAAAAACCTCGACCTCTGAACCGTGAGCCACTTTGGCTCCCACTAAAACTACCCTAATAATGTATCCTCTTATCGCTGCCCCCTTAGGCCTTGTGATTCGTCTCCTTCATGATCTGACCATGATTAAAATCCTTAAGAAAAGATCTATCGATGGCAATCAGACTATAAGTATCCATGTGTAGATGAAGTCTCAATGACTAAACAAAACATCAGATTTGCTCACACTTGGTTGGTAATATAGATGTAGTATGCTTGTCTAACTCATGAAATCAAGCCTCATACTCTAAGACAATCATAGAGTCCTGCTGCAATCTCAAGAACTGTCCTCTCAGACACTCTCTAATGCTATGGGACATATACTTCTCCAAGAAAACCTCAGAGAACTGAGTCCATGTTGAAAGGGAGATCTAGCTAGCCTAGATAAAGATAACCTATCCACTAATGTCGCGCTATAAGATCCAATTGAAAAATAATTTAGTTGACCCCACAAGTATCCATTGGGCCTAAATTATGGAGCCTATCCTCACAACTAGTTAAGAACTCAAATGCATCCTCGCTCGATGCCTTAGAAAACCTAGGTAGAGCTAATCTCAATAATCTTTTCAACATCTTGTGCTTTCCTACAAACAGAGTAGGCTGGGTGATTATTGGTTGAGCAACTACTGGTATTGTATGGACCTCAACTCTTGGGACCGTAACTACAAGCTACACCTCTGCCTCGGTACCGCTTTAATTTGCAGATTGAGCACTATCAGATGGTACACCACCAACCCAACCCAATGGTTAAACTAGAGCATCTCTTAGTAGCGCCCCATCATAATACTGGCTGGGATGGAGGAATCTCTGGTACGTGAGCAAGAATAGGGTCTGGAGATGGCTCCATATCTGTATCCCTATCTAGGTTTGCAACTCTCATCTGGCCCATACCTCTAGTTCATCTACGTACTTTGGTAAGATCCCTAGTCATGGACTCGCGATCTTTATCTCTCATAGTAGTAGCTCATGTCCTATAAATTAATAAAGAGTGAGACCAAGTGAATCTTAGAAACCAACATAGACTCTTAGAATGAAATAAATAAAGTAAGTGGAAGATCTCCTAAGAATGTCCTTTAGCCTCCTGCAGATAGAAACGAATGTCATCGTTCTGATTCGTGGGACTCTACTAGATACTTGCTCTTGTACTAAAAATACCAATGAATCTAGGCTATGATACAAAATTTTCAAAACTTGATTTCTTAAGCATGATGGCACCTACCTTACCCCACTAGTAGGTAAGCCAAACCAGGGCGCAAAATGACAAGTAACAAACTAGTTGGTGGAAAATGGCATACATTCAAAATTATGCAACCAATAGGAATACAAGTCATAAAATGTAATAATAATATGATAAATAAAGAGAAGTAAAAGAAGAATAACAATATCCCATGATAGTTTGGATAGTTCCATTAGATCCAAAATGCCAAATTTGGGTTGATAGCGGGGTTGGTTCAGGTTAGAAACCTTTAGTTTGTATTTCTATCCTCCATTTTAAAAACTAGTAAAATATGTCGTAGGGGAGTCTCGAGAGTTAATTTGTTGAATACAATCCTTTTTAAAAAATGTGACACTGCCAGTGAGTCCGCAATGTCAAAATTAGCGTGGTAGCATATATAGTTTGTTTCTATAGGATCCTAATCAAATCTATAGGATCCACTTAGTGCATTTTTGTCATACACCTAAATCAACACTTGCAGATATCTGGTGTAGCTGCTTAAGAGGTAGATGATATAATGGCTAGGAACCACTTTAGTGATACCAGCTTAAGCGACAACTGGCGTATATAAACTTCATTTAGCAATTTTTACTATTTTTGGACTAAGAGATTCGGGTTTGGAAACTCTAGGGGTTTCATCACCATTTGAGATTAGGTAAGCTACAAGACCTTAATTTTATTACTTTACATTAATTCAAATCATTAAAACACTTTATTTTTTGTTTTAATATGGGATTTTATTTTTTAAAAAAAAAAAAACTTAAAAATATTTTTCCTTCAATTTAAACATCATTTTAACTCATTTTCGCATGGATTTTCAACTATAGATTCCTTTAACATTTATTTCTAGAATAAAGTTTCAATTTTACCCTTTCATTTTTTAAATCATTTTTCAAACCCATTTTGAACCAAGCTCAAATATGGACAATAAAAGTGTCAGCTTTCTTTTAACACATAGATGCCATATTTGAATGTTATAGTTGATTTAAAAGTCATTCGAAAGAGAAGGCTTCATGTTGAAGGACTTTAAGATTGGATGTCATTGTATTGAGGTATGTTATGTCTTAACTTTCTTAAGACTAGGTAGTTAATTAATAAGTAAAACATATTATGGGTTGGAGAAAATAACTACAAGATGTGATTTTTGAGCTATTATATGTTGAAGGATGCCCGTGTGGAGGCTTATTTTTTGTTTTTATTGACTTATGCCCACGCAAGAGATTTATTTGACATCATTGACTGTCATAATCTGATTTACAAGTTATGATAGAACCTACTAAATCCCACCATTAGGTAAGCCAAACCCTAACCCGGAGCTAACCCAATGGGTTAATTCAGTAGGAAATGACTAATCATAGGCTAATTTCAAGAACACAATATATATAAATAAACAAATTGTTTTAAATAGATAAATAGTTAATACAATATACCATCCCATGAGCTGGTAGAGCCAGAACAAGAGCATATAATAATAGAAATACAACCCAAGTATCTAGCATAATCAATCTATCTATCTCAAATCAAAAGACTGAATATAGAAATCATACATCTATCTCAAATCAAAAGACTGAATATAGAAATCATACATCTATCTCAAATCAAAAGACTGAATATAGATGATAGAAGGATATGAGAGACTCAAACTCCAAGAGATTTACCCTATCTCCAGATATCAACACTGCATGAACATGAATTGATGACAACAACTAGTACTCTGATCTTCATTAAAAAAGTTACAAAAGTATAGTATGAGTACCAAAACTATAGGTACTCAGTAGGCATCACTGACAGACTAAGTTAAACCATGATATAAGTATGATAAAATGCAAGATAACATAACTAAGTTAAGGTACAAAAATGAACCCGAATCATCTCCAATGCCTCTACATACAATGAGTAAATAAACCAGAATAATAACATAACCTAACATGGAATCACACAATCCTCATAGACTACAAAATTAGCTCCCATACGCTAATTGGTGCAGAAAAGTAAATAATTCATCACATATTCTCATACGCCCAGAGAGTAAAATCAAGATAGAATAATTCAATCATCCATTATTAACAACTAAACTACTCGATATTTAACCATCATTCCACAACTTACCCACATTCCATCATGTTACCATCATTCAACAATGTACTCGCATTTCACAATATTACCATTGTTTAACAACCTTATCATCGTTACTCACTACTCACCACTAATTGGCTAACCACCTCTTATTAACTAATCTATTAAATCACTAGTCATCACATAACCTCTAATCATTATTCATCAACTAACCAACATTCATCAACTAGCCCTTTTATAACTAAAATTGATTTATGCTATGCTACATTATAGCCATTCCCTCATTTTCCATCTTAGACAAATTGCTACTTTCAATCTCACAACCCGATATCATCAGTAATAGAAAGTATACCATCATAGTATAAAATGCATATCCAGACTTGAACAGGAAAGTATAATCAATATTTGGACTCGAACCGATAAAAAATCAATAGCCAGACTCAAATCAGAAAATAATCAATTGTGCCATAATCATCCTCTAAACTCGAATCGGGTAAATATAATCAACAACATAATCATCTTCTAGACTCAAATCGTATATATATATACGATCAAAATCATAAATAGGATCATCAACATGCATAAATAATAGCATAATCAATGGGCATCAATCCCCACATTAACCAACATAACCATCAAGTATCAAGATTTCTCAATATTACCTCAATACACATTTCCAAGAGTCTAATAACCATTAATGGTCATACTAATGCTAACATGTGTCATAGAATAAAGTGGGTTAAAATCCAACTTCTAATCCTCAAGTTCCATTTTAGGAAACTTTCTACCCGAACTAGCCTAACGGTAGTTAATATCCACTTTTAGATGTTAATAAGCCTCAACCAACCCTAAGAGAAAAAATTAACCTAAATATGAGAAATTAGGTCAATTATTCCTAATTTGAGTAATCTAAATCATTCTTATGCTAAAAATAATGAATGGATTCCAATTCACCTAGGATGTAAGGAAACAAGCTAAATGTTTCAACTCTACAGTTCACAATAGCTTAAACTTCATCTAACCCAAGTCTTGCATTTCATCAATTCAATACCTAAAATCCATCCCAAATATAACACAATATCATAAGAATACTATGAAATAGCTCAATCTAACAAGGGATAGGTCTAGACTACCTCGACACCAGAAAAAGCTCAACGAACTACTAAACCACCACTTTTTCCTTTTGAGAAGCCTCCTCCAGATGCAAATATCATAAACACATTCTACTCATTAATACAAGAATAAACATACCCATATTGCACCATTATGCTTCAGGTAATCATACCAAAATACCATATGTGTCCCAATCATAAAAATTGCATTTCCAAATTTAGCCCAATATTCTTACAAGATCAAGGAATAATTACCATAAAAAATAGGTGAAAACCAAGCTAAATTGTGGCTAAAATAAAGACATAAAGGTTTTAGGAATTTAAGAAATAAATCACTAAAATTCGATAAGAAAAGGGTGAATTCTTACCTCAAATCAGAAGATAATCGCAAAAATAAATGTAATCTAGCTTCTCAATCCCCAAAAAGCTTTACTTTAAGCGCTCACACTATTTAGGGTTCTTATCTCTTAAGAGAGATGAAGAATGTCTAAAATCATCGAAAAAGGGTCCTTTTATACCTAGTCCAGGTACTCGAGAGTCGTTATCATGACCCTGAGGCTCGCAATCGCACCATCTTCCATCTGTCATACAAGCTGCGATCACGATACCTTTTCTTAATTACAGCATCTCTTCTATACATTGAGTCCCAATTGCATTCAAAAGTGCCTCTATCATGGTGCACCAGAAACATGGTGCACTAGATTCTCCAAGTCCAAAAATAGGCTCGACCGAGTGATTGGATTCATTTGGAATCCCATATATTAATGGAACTATATAACCATACTAAATTTGACATTCCAAACTCAATGGTGCACTCAGATTTTCCATCTAAGGTCATTTTGACTAAAGTTGGTCCCATACTCATATATTATTTTCTTAACTTTCTGACCAATAGGTTAAAATGAACCCGAGTGCCTCGAGACTAAAACCAAAGGTCCACCTAGCCTAAAATCAATATTCTAGAGCTGCTGGTGCAGTTAAAATTTGCATATGAGATTATTTTACTAAATTTTTTGCCTCATGGCCATTTGAAACCAGTAAAGACTTCTAAATAGGGAATTGGCTCCAAATAGAAAACAAACCGCTTGGTGATTGGACTGCCAGTCCCAGTAAGTCATAAATGACTTAGGGCAGCTATAGAAAAACTCTAATAACTAAAATAAGTAGAAATATGGAAAATTACTCGAAGGTTCATTATAATATCCATTACTAAATGAACTTTCATCCTTAAAAGTTAAGGATTAGGATATACTTAAAGTCTAAAATAGGTGAGGATACTAGCTCTATATCTCACTCCCAATCTCCCATGTGGCCTCCCCCATTGGGCGATGTTTCCCCTAAGTCTTAACTATAAAAATCTCCCTAGTACAAAACCGCCTGACATTACTAGCTAAAATAAGCATAGGCTCCTCCACAATGTTTAAATGCTCATCAAAATGGATTGAGTCCCATCTAAGCATATGAGATAGATCAAGAATGCATTGCTGCAACATGGAGACATGGAAAAATAATGGACAATGACAAAATCTAGAGGCAAAGCTAACTCATAATCCAATTCACTAACTGTGCAGAGAATTTTAAAAGGTCTAATATATTTTGGACTGAGCTTGACCTTCCTTCCGAACCTCACACACCTTTCATGTGCGATATGTATAAGAACACATGATCACCAACTCCAAATCTCAAGGAACAAATTCTATGGTCTATATAGGCCTTCTACCTACTCTAAGCCACTCTTAAGCTATCCTGAATCACGATGACTCTATCCAACAACTTTTGAAGCCAATTCGTACCATGGGGCCGGACCTCAGAAGTGTTAAACTATCCAATTGGAGATAACATCTCCTACCATACAAAGCCTCAAAAGGTGCCATCTCAATACTTAAATAATAACTGTTATTATATGCGAACTCTGCCAAGTCTAAGTACTGCTCTCACTAGCCTTTAAAATCCATAACACAGGCTCGAAGATTATCCTTAAGTACTTGAATAGCCTACTCTGATTGACCATTAGTCTGCGGATGAAATGGTGTACTAAGATCACTCGAGTGCCCAACTCATCCTGAAAAGCTCTTTAAAATCTTAAAGTGAATGCAGAACAACAGTATGAAATAATATAAATGGGCATACCATGCAAATGGACTGTATTTGGACCATAGATATGGACCAATATCTTGGTACTAGAGAACATTTAAATAGGAATGAAATATGCTGACTCGATCAAATGATCTACAAACCCAAATACAATTTAAACCATGGGAAGTGTGAGGAAACCACCAACAAAATCAATGGTAATCCATACATATTTCCACTCAAAAATGGGTAACCTAAGAGTCAAATGACCTGGTCACTGATGCTCAGCCTTTACCTATCAGTAACATAGGTAGTAAGCTATAAAGTTTGACAAATCCCTCTTTATACCACTCTACCAGTAATATTGTCTAAAACCTTTATACATCTTGGCTGTGCTGGAATGAATGGAATATCTAGAGCTGCGAACCTTACACAAAATCAACTAAATCAAATCATTGATCTTCAGAACAGAAATGCAACCATCAAATCTCAAAACACCCTCAAAATTTATGGTGACACCCTAGGACTCACTACTCAATACCTAATCATGGAGAAAGCAAATCCTACTATCCTAAAACTAATGATCTCGGATCATATTAAATAATAAAGACCTTTCCTCAACACTAGAAAGAATTCTCCTAAGGGAAATTAATTTTGGGATTGATTCTTCTGGACACTCATTCTATTTCTATCCCTTCTTATAGAATGGCTCCAGCTGAGTTAAAAGAACTCAAGGAGCAATTAAAAGATCTTCTTGACAAGGGTTTTATCCACCCTAGTATGTCCTTATGGGGCTCCCCTATTCTTTTTATGCATAAGAAGGATGGGTCCTTTTAGATGTACATTTATTACCGCTAACTGAATAAGGTAACCATGAAGAATAAGTACCCCTTTCTAAGGATTGATGACCTATTCGATCAGCTTCAAGGGCTAAGGTTTTTTTGTTAGATTGATCTTTAGTCGGGTTATCATCAGTCGAAGATTAGGGAGGAAGATATCCCTAAGACTACTTTTAAAATGTGGGATTATCACTTTGAGATTTTGATGATGTCCTTCGGTTTGACCAATGCCCCAACAATATTTATGGATCTTATGAATTAAGTTTTCTGTCAATTCTTGGATTTGTTTATGATTTTCTTTATTGATGATATTTTGGTGTATTCAATGAGTGAGCCAATCATGTCGATCACCTCTACCTAGTGTTACAGAACCTATGAGCGAAATTTTCAAAGTGTGAGTTTTGGTTAAATATTGTGACTTATCTAGGATATGTTGTTTCTAGTAAAGGTATCATGGTGGATCCATAGAAGGTTGTAGTGGTTAAGAAGTGGCCCTATACCCATGACTCTAACCGACATTTAGATCTTTTTTGGTTTAGCTAGCATTATAGAAGGTTGTAAAGAGTTTCTCTTCTATTCATGCCCCATTGACTAGGTTGACCCAAAAGGTGAAATTTTTGTAATCTGATGCTTGTGAGGGTAGTTTTTAGATGTTTAATGACAAATGACTTTGGCTCCAGTCTTGACTCTATTTGAGGGCACTGATGATTTTGTTGTCTCTTGTGATGCATCTCGAATGGGACTGGATTTTGTATTGATGTAGTAGGGCAAGGTAGTTGCTTATGCCTCTAGGAAATTGAAAGTCCATGAGAAGAATTACCTGACCAATGATCTAGAGTTGGTTGCTTTGCATTAAAGATCTAGCGACATTATTTGTATGGAGTCTATGTTGATATATTATAATCATAAGAGCCTGCAATATGTGTTCACTCAGAAGGAGAGAAATCTCAGGCAAAGGAGATGGCTTTAGTTTCTTAAGACTATGACATGAGTCTTCACTATCATTTAGGTAAAGCTAACGTAGTTGCTGATGCTCTTAATAGGTTGCCCATAAGAATATTATCTTATGTAGATGAGGAGAAATAATATTTTGTGAAGGATATTCACTGTTTGTCTAATCTGGGAGTTTGTCTTACTACAAAAATGGTGGTATGATTTTTCAAGAGGTGGAGAAGTCATCTATTGGTACTGAATTAAAGGAGAAACAGATGTTGAATCCTATATTGATGCAAATTAAGAATGATGTAGGTAGGCACAAGGTGATGATTTTTAATATTGATAGCGATGGTGTCTTAAGGTATCAAGGTAGATTATATATTCCCAATGTTGAAGGGTTACAAGGATGAATATTGGCCGAATCTCATGAGTCATATTATAGTATTCATCTTGGTTCAACAAAAATGTATCATGATCTTAAGGATATTTATTAGTGGAATAATATGTAGAGGGATGTGGCTAATTTTATAGCTAGGTGCATGATGTATCAGCAAGTGAAGGTGGAGCATTTGAGGCCCGGTGAGTTGACTCATGACATTGAGATACTCGGTGTGGAAATATGAGATTATAAATATGGATTTTACTACCGATCTTCCACGATCTCGCCAACAAGTTTATTTAATTTGGGTCATCGTGGATAGGATGACTAGTTCTGCTCACTTCTTGCTAGTGAGGACTAATTTCTCTTTAGGGGATAATTCCAAGTTGTTCATTAAGGAGATCATGAAGTTGCATGGTACTCCAATTTCCATCTTATATAATTGGGGTACTCAGTTCTCATTTTACTTTTGGAGGTCATTCCAGTATGGTTTGGGGTCTAAGGTGACCCTAGTACTATTTTTCACCCGCAAACAGATAGGAAAGCGGAAATGATAATTTAGGATTTGGAAGATATGCTTCGGGCTTGCATTTTTTATTTTGTTAGTAGTTGGGTTGACCACTTGCCTCTCATAGAATTTTCCTACAGCAATAGTTAGCAATCTAGCATTGGCATGGCTCCGTTTGAGACCTTGTATGGTAGGAGGTGTAAGTATCCTATTGGGTTATTTGAGGTTAGTAAAAATAAGTTACTTGGTCTAAATTTGGTTCACCAAGCTATTCAAAAGGCGAGGGTGATTCGAGATAGACTTAAGGTCACTTATAGTCACCAAAAGTCCTACGCGGACATGAGGCAAAGGGAGTTGGAGTTCAGTGTTGGTTATTGGGTGTTCTTGAAGGTGTCACCCATGAAGGGAGTTATACAATTTTGTAAGAAGGGAAAGATTATTCCCCATTATGTTGGTCTATAGTTGGATTTGAAGAAGGTTGGTAATGTTTTATATAAATTAGAGTTAACTTTTAGTTTGAGCTCCATTCATCTGGTGTTTCATGTTTTGATGTTGAGAAAGTGTGTGGGTGATCCTTCAATGATGTTCCTTTGGAACAGATGGTTATTTTTTATTCCTTGTCTTATGAGGAAGTCTCGATTGATATTTTTGATCAGCAAGTCCGTTGGTTATGGACTAAGATTGTGGCATCTATAAAGGTTATTTAGAGGAACCAAAATGTCAAGGAAGCTACTTGGAAAGCCGAGGAGGACATGAAGTCCAAGTATCCATTATTGTTTCCCGTTATGGATAATCGTTCTTGAGGTATGTGTACTTCTTAATATCTTTTCTTTCTATCTTTTTTAATGGTGAGTGTGGTTGTGTTTGGAGTCAAATTGTGTTAATAAATGCATTTTCCTGTAATTCGAGGATGAATGATCCTAAGGGGGAGTATGTAATGCCTCAGTTCTTGGTCCTTGAAAATTTCTAAAATTTTATCCTTACTGTCCTGACTACGACTCCCATGATGAGTACTAGTGAGTCTTGATGAGTCGTTGAACTAAATCGTAACCAAATCAGAGAGTATGCAATTTAGTTCTACTCAGAGTACAAGTGAATCACTATGAGTCATAAGGAATCGTTATGAGTTGTTGGGTATAAATCATAGGGTGTCCAGTGAATACCCCAAGTGGTTGCTAGGTTGACTACGACTAGACCCTACAAGTCGTAGGGTCCTATTATGAGTAATATAGGTTGAGTCGTAGGGTCAATATATTGTGAGTACCTTGGAGACTATCTTAGTTGTGAGTTGTGGTGACCAATCATAATAAGTCTATACGAGTCTTATAGTGACACTAGTCATGATGACTAAATTTTAGTTTGTAAACTGAGGGCACTTTGGACAATTCCCTTTTGACCCAATTAACACCACACATTTGTAAAACTCTTAAAATCATTATTTCTGATTCACAAAACAGTCAAACACTCACAAATCTATCTTAAATTCTCTCAAGTAACCATAGTTAAGGTTTCCAAGAAGTAGGCCACACATAGGCTCAAGGGTTGAATTCTTTCCTTAAAATATGGTATTTCAGGCATGTTACTTTTCCCTAATTATTAATTTGCTAAAATCATAAGTTTTAAAGTGTTTATCATATAATATTGAGGTTGGTTTGAAAACATAGGTTGAGGGTTTTGAACAATTGCTATTTATGTGATGTTTCATGTTTGACCCTACATGGGTTACATTTAAATGGTGGTTTTAATATAAAATTTATGCATTGGAATGGTGAATAAACTGGGGATTGTGATTTCTCCAAACTTGTGACATTTGAAGTGGTTATGACCCTAACATCATATTGTGAAATCAATTTTAAATATGAAAGTATTCATATTGAACTAGTCATGAACTACTGCATAATATGAAAAGTCAATGAAGCATAATGATTCTTCAATTAAACGTTGAGAAGTTGTGTAATTCCCTAAGCCAATGTGTAATTGAACAAAAAAGGATTGTGATTACACCCAAATAATGGTAAACGGTATGGCATGTTAAATTTACCTTACAAGTGTAGCTGCTATGATGATGTTTCAATAAATGATAATGTATGTTATAATTGTTTTAATTGGGATTTAATGAGGGTTGTGTAGTTGAGTCATGAAAGTGGCGGTCATGAAGGACCATTAGTAGAAACTGCAGTTGCCCATACGGAGGTCTATATGATCGGGTGGTTCGAGTCCCTCTGATTATTATCATTTGATTTTAAGGTTTGAGTCCTCCATATTGTATTATATGATTTGGTGCTCATGTCTCTTTGATATGCCGGGAGGTTTGAGTCCCCCATAGTGTATATATATATCCTGTAGTTTGTGTGTCCACATGAACTGAGGCCCTACCAGCTGGGGAGAGATGGGCCCATGTAGCCTGTGGGTACCTTCTTAGGTTATGACAGTTGAGCTACACAATCCAAGGTAAAGTTTTAAAGTGCATGTTAAGACTTGTTCCTAACCCGGCATGTTATATATATGTATATGCATTTGATTATGTGCATTGATTACGAATAATTTTGAATTGTTGATCACGACATTATGTTATCCTTATCCTCAAGTTATATCCCAGTGTTCACCCTACTAAATATCTCCTAACATTATATCCTCATATAATGCAGGCACAATTGATACCTCTACGTTTCCTATACAGAGTTAGGTAGAAGGCTTAGTTCGTTATTTTATTGTGTTGAAGTTGTAAACTTTGGTACATTCTAAAGACTTAGAAATTTAATCAGTTCTTATCATCTACTAGAGTGGAGAGTTTCATTATCATTAACATTATCATTTTCATTGTCATTGTCATCTATTAGAGTCGGGATATTGTCAATATCCCGACCAAGACTGGTTTTTAGTTCTTTTGTTAGAAGGCTTTGTTGGATTATTGTGCATTTGAGTGATGTTGGTCAATTGTTTTGGCAGACATACCCTTTTATTCTTTAAACTTATCTTATTATATGTTCAAAATTCATCTGACATTAAAGATATTGTGTTGTTTGTTTAGGTGCACAAGGGTGATTCCGGTCCACATAGGACTTGAGATATCGATCATGGCCAGGCCCTGGTTCATGTCGTAACACATAAAATAACCCCTTCTCTCAATCTTCTAAGTCAAGAACAAGCTAGGGTTTCAAGGTATTGATTTTCTAAGCTTTAATTGGTGATTTCTCTCCCAAAATTCTTGGTGTTTCAGGCATGTATCTCTTCCCCAAATTGTTTGTATATAATTGTTATCCATGTGGTTTTAATTGTTAGGTTTTGAATATGGATGGAGGTATTTGGAATGGTTATTACATGAAATACTTTCCCATTTTTTGATTATAATATTCATGCTTTAAATTATGGGTTTTCGATTGGATAAATGCATGGGTGTGGAATTGGAAGGGGAACATGGGTTTCCCCAAATTTTATGGTTTAATGGTTTAGAATTTTCTTTGCCGTCAACCCAACTTGTGAAATTTGTTTTGAACATGAAAATACACATGGTTTATCTCACTTTTGGAACCTTGCATTACATAAAAGGTTAATGGATCTTAAAATGGTTTTGAAAGGCCTTGGTGGCCATGGATTGGTTTTAAATTGGAAACTTTGGAGTCAGTTTGGCTAATTGGCTTTGGAATAATGTAATATAATTAGTTTTAAAGCTTAAATTTAATTGGTATGATGATACCAATGGTAAATTCCTAATTAAAAGACTCCTTGGTAAATGAATGGGAATGTGTAAATGGTTTTAATTTAATCTTAAAAGGGGTTGTGTAGATCACCGTGGAAGGTGGGGGCCTGAGGGGACCAATACTATAAACCACATTTGTCGACGTGGGGGTCTTGATGATTGTGTGCATAGTTCACACTATTTATATATTATGGAATGGATGGGGTCATGGATTCCCTGGCCCTCTCTCAGATTTTCCTAGTTCGTGCGGCTAACACGCGCTGGGATCCTTCAGCATGGAGAGATGAACCCATATAGCCTGTAGGTGACCTTAGGATAGGTAGAGCTACATTGTCCAGGCTAATAGTTTTAAACTTCATGCTTAAAACTCGTTCTCTATCCCGACATCTTATATAGCTGTATATATGAATGTGTCCAAATGGTTTTTGAATGGTTTTGGACTAATTTGATTTTATCCTTTCCCTGAGTTACATGCTAGTGCTCACCCCACTAATCTATGGACCCTACATTGTTTCGTGATATAGGGTCCTAGAGGTTCTTCAGTTACTTGGTGTAGAGTTAGGCAGTTCTGGTTTGCCCATTGGTCAGCTTGAAATGGTGAGCCTCCATCTTTCAGAAGGTCGAACATTTCACTTCTTTTTTTATGTTTTTCAAAAATCTTATCTATTTCTTTTCTTAGTTTTGATTATTTTTTGGCCATGGTCGGGGGTATGTCCCGACCTAACTTGGGATTTTGGTTTAGAGGCTTTTGTGGACAAAGTATGGGGGTGGGTACTGTTTATTGACCCTTAGTTCCTCTTGAGTTATCTATCTATCTTTCATGTTATGTTCGGGTTGTTTTGCTATTATATTTATTGTGCTCAGGTGACTAGGCAAAGGGGGTGGTCTCCGGCCCATGGTGGGCTTGACATACCTATCGCGAATAGGCCCAGGGTTGGGTCATGACACTGAGCTCCAAAGATAATGCAAATATACATAGCATATAAATAGAATGGAAAACTACACCCGAATATCCAACAATCACATAAGATAGGCAATGAGATTATAACGATAAACTATCCTAATCATGTCTAAGAGACGAACATAGTAAGGCTAAGAAAGCAGTAAGAATGCACTATCTTATTCTAGCGATACTTAGAAATTCCAACACTATATCGTATATCATTGGCCAATATACAAAGTAAGAGTGGAAGGAAAATATATATAAGCATAAAAGGACAAAGAATGAATATACAATTTGAATAAATAAAAGGAAGGGATATATGGTAACACCATATCTACATATAGCTAAGTATGCATATACACGCACTTCCAGAAATTAGATCTATGGTGACTGTTGCAAAACTGTTGCAATAGGCTAAAAAAATGTTGCCATAGACCTATCACAACGGTTCAGCAAGTGTCCCATAGGCGGGCGTTGCGATAGGTCTATGGCAACAGTTCTTACGACAGTTGTATAAACCATCACCATAGGTAGATCTATAGTGATGGTTTATTACAACCGTTTCCATAGATAGGCCTGTTGCGACGATTATTTTTTGACTTATTGAGACTCCTATTTTCATCTATTGCAAGGGTTACAAACCATCGCAATAGAGTCTATCGCAAAGGTTATGAACTGTTGCAATAGCATCTATCGCAATGGCTACAAACCATCGCAATAGCATCTATCGCAATGGTTACGATCCATCTCAATAGATGCTATTGTGATGCCTCTTCTATTCTATTGCAATGCTTTTTGACTACCTATTACAACTATTTCATCGTTTGTTGGGACGTATATTTTCATCTATTGCAATTGTTATGAACCATTGCAATGATTCTATTGCAATGACATTAAACTATTGCAATAGTATCTATTGCGAAGCTTTTGTTATTAAATTAAAATAATTTATATAAATAGTCATATTAATATAATAAATTATAACACAATATATACACATCACACAATAAAATCATTAATTAATAATCTCATAATTCAAAATATGCAACAAGCTAGTAATTTAAAACCCAAAAGTAAAATGTAATCAAGTCCAAATGATTAGTTAAGTTTTCATATACTATCAAGTTCAAGTCGCAATAAGTTTAAAAAAATTCAACACAAAACTATTTATATTAGAGCAACTATCCACAACCCAAAAATCTTATCAAGTATGGTCAATGTCTTCATCATTTTATTCATCTCTTTCTTCATTTTGGACACCTATAAATAGAGAACAAATAATATAAATTATCACTTAAATGACAACATAAAAAGTACTATTCCACAACAAATTTAAATATGAACCAACTGAACCAGATAATTTCCGATCTCAATTATTATTTAAACTTTTCTGTATGATCTCTACTGATAAAGAATCTAACACAAGGCATGCTAGCACAATTGGAGTCCATGTCTTGATATCAGCAATAGTTGGAGCAGTTTTTGTAGTATCATATTGGCCACAAAAAACCAGTTTCCAAGAATGTTCTCAAAAGAGCAAAATGTTATAAGTGAGACATCCAAGTTGGGTTATATTCTTGCATTAATCATCTTTATTACCAGCATCCAAACTGTTGTCCATGGTATGTATTTTTGTACCTCATATTGAAACAACTAAAATCTTACCAAATTGTAAAAGTCAGCTATTGAGGAATGAGACATCTTGTAGCGGTAGCTATTGGTGCAGGGAGGCAATTTCAGGGAGGCAATTTCTAGTAGCCTTTGTAAACTTTGGATGTTATTATGTTTTTGGTCTGCCATTTGGATCACTTCTTGGTTACAAGTTTAATCTTGGTGTACAAGGGACATGGTATGTAATGCTTGGTGGCAGCTTGCTTCAAACCATCATAGTATTTGTTATTATTGGTAGAACTAATTGGAACAAAGTGGTAACTAAGGCATTATAAGCTAACACCAGACTATTAACCAGACTGCATGGGAAACTTTACTTCCTTTGTTTCTCAAGATATCAAGATCTTAAAAGTAGCAGAACTCCTTCCATATGTTATGTTGATCATCCTTTTATCATTTTTCGGATCCCAAAGCTGACCCCTAGATTACCTAATTCTTTTTAACTTTGATATTAATTGCTAAGCAGGAGATTATAAATAGTTTGCAATTTAATTCAAATTATTATATACATCTTGAAACCAAAAACAGAATACGTTTCTTTTCCTTCATTGGTAATTATTGTCTTCCAATCCACTTAAATCCTTACCTTACAAAAAAATAAGGTAGAAAAACTACTCTCATCACTGATCACAACTATGAAGTTACACCACATAAACAAGATTTTCAACTTTCAAAGATCTACATCTGGAGTGCTTATATTCAATGTGTACATGAAAATAATCCTTTGGCTCCCAGGACTATGATAAATGACAAACTCTAAAACCTGCTCAGAAAATTTTTAATGGACTGACTTGGAATGATAACGAAAGTTGCACATCATTGATCTGAATGTGAAGACAGATTTTTGTACTCTTGAAGGAGAATAAAAAAAAGGTGAGCACCAAACCATAAAACCTCATCTTAATGACCCTAAAAAAGAAACGAACACACAGACGCCCACAAAAAAAGAATTCCAATTCAGAGAATACCAAAATAGCTAACTATCTAGATTCAAAAGCTTCATCGAACACACTCTAAAAAGTAGAAATTTTAGTGTTTTCTGGATCTCTCTATTGAAGAACAATCTTTTCGGTGAAGACATCTAATTCTAGCATATCAATAAATAAGAGAAAACTACAGCATCACATCTGATCCAGTTAGCACGTAGTTCCACAGTTCAAATAATTACCTCCAGAGTTTCTAATCACTTTTTTAGGTACTCAACCTCAGAATCAAAATTTGATATGTACAACATAGAATCTACCCTTTTGAAATGGAATCAACTTTATATTCTTTTAGGACACAATACCAAACTAATAATACCAGGCCACAATACCAATAGATCAAGAAATGGAAACTGACCTTTATTGTTACGACCAATAGATAGACGGTTTCCTTGTTGATTAGCAAGTGTTTCTCCTGACGAATGAACATTGAGTCCTACCATATTAGGATCAAGTGTTAATCCTTGATTTAGACGCTGAAGTTGTGCAATGATGTTCATTGTAACTTCTCACTCAATGACATCTCTTTGAGCATTTATTCTTTGTTACATCTTCTCTTCTAGATCATCCAATCTATTCTCTACTAGTTCATCAGCTTTTGAAGATAATCCAGAATCACTTGTTTTCTATTTCAAAACAGTCTTGGTAACACCATGCCCGAGTAGTCTTACTCGACCAGGATGATCAGGCCCCATAACTCTTATGAATGCATCAGTTGATTGAGTACCATCTTTACTTTCTTGAGTCTCTAGTCTCTCCATTTCAACATACACATCAGATTCAAGAGCAAGTAAATTTAGTTGATTCAATATTTAAGAAAACAATCTTCTTGATCAATGTTGAAATACAAAATTTCATACTATTTTGTTATGATCTCTTCAGATGTGTCCTTATATACTCGACCAGGTTTCCTTGTTCTAGTAGCCACAAAGAACTCCGTATTTGACAAAGCACTAGAATTTTTCATTATTTTTTCCTAGTTACATGCTAGTCAGCATTAAAATATTATCAAGTAATCTCAATAAATTCATAGTAACAGTATGAGAAAACACCAAACCTCATGGATTAAAGAAAAACTTATCTTGCCCATAGTGTGCGGATACTTAAACTTTTTTCTATTTTCTTTGTTAGTCTTGGAAGTATCCTGGAAGTCAATATTTATGAATAAGTTTTTAATAAAAAGATCGAGGCAGTGAAGGTTTAAACACTCAAACAGAATTTGATGCCTTTTATCAAAAGAAAGAACAACGTAAAAACAAATTTCCACATTTCATCGTGTGTCTTCAACTTTGTCCAAGTGAGATTAAGAGGGAAAAATGTCCCATTCCTTGTCAATGTGCCAAAAGCTGGAAAATTCAGTGACCACTGCTTTAGTCGGACCAATAGGCTGGTTCAACTCATTTAGCACTATCGGTTGATGGCCAGTTTGTCCATGTACTGCTTGCATTTGTGTAGCGCCTCTTTTTCTTTTATTAGTTGAAGGGCCTACAGTAATATCAACAACAAAATTACAAAAATACAAATAGTTTTTGAACTAGTATGAACAAAAATATGTATATTCTTTCCTACACTAGGTTGTTCATTTGCTTGTAAATCTCACTACACTTGTTCAACTGTGGGTTGTGATGTACAAATAGTGGATTCTAGCAATTCTTGTTGCATTTGCTCCTCTACTGGTGCTACAAGAGAGGTGGAATCTGAAGGCACCTGTTGTACTTGTTCTGATACTTGAGATATAGCTGGCACCTGTTGCACTTGTTCTGGTACTTGAGATATAGGTGGAACGTTGTTTGAATTCTCCTTCTGCTTTTGATTCTTTTCCTTTACATTTTTATATCCTGTGTTCTTCTTCTTATTTTTTTCTAGTATTTTTTTGTTTCGTAGAGCTTCTAGTGATCCAGCTGAAAGAATATTTTTAGCTCTCTGATGATTTCTCGAACACCCTTGTTGATTCATGATTCTTTAAGTCTCTGTAAGATCAAGAGAAAAAATGTAATGTTAAGCTAGTTAAAATAACAAAGAAAAACTTATTTCTGCTCACCAGAACAGGAACTTTTTCTTGATAACATGCATTATTATATCAGTACGATGCTATACAGAATCAACGGGAAGAGAATTTCTTAGGATGTAATATAACATACATTTCTAGGTCATGCAGTATGTTCCCTAGCTCATTAAACTCCTTCCTCTACTAGATTTTTGATCTTCTACCTTCTTGTTTATCTCATTAGCTCGTTCCTTTGAATAGAATGTAAACGATTATTATAGAGAGTGCATGATCTTCATACACATTGAATGAAATCAGAAAGAAAAAGTAATTTCCCATTTCTTAACACATTTGCATATATGTGCACACACTTCCTAGCATCTCAACATCATTTGATTGAGAATAAGTATCAGAACTTTAGGAGTAGAAACATACCTTTATGTTTGCAACCAGGCCAGGCCCAACCTGAAAAGTATAATTGCATTAGTCATATCTTTTGAAATTCCGCATTATAAGTTCAACTAAATTCAACATAATAAGGAGCCAGACCATACACATACCAATAATGAATAGGCTTCAAATTAAAAGTTCATTTGGTTGTAATAGGGTAAAATAATATAAAAAGACCAGAACTAACGCATATATAAAAAAATACCAAAACCGAGAGAAATGTTTGAAGAATAAGCTGAAATTTTATTAATAATATACCAAGTAGCGAACAAACAAAAAAAGAGGGGAAACATTGCATAAATAAGGCTTCTTCAATCAACTTCCCAGCCTACACAATACTTGCGATGTAAAAGTGAATATTGTAATTCATTGTATCGACATGACTGGAAAAGAAGAATCACCAAAAATGATGTTCTTTATGGCTCCAAAACGATTATTCTGGGTGTAGCGAAACAACTTTTAAGAGGAAAAGATGGACGATGCTCCCAGCCGTTTAAGGCAATGAAAGTATACAACAAACACGAAGTCATGGACAGAAAGTTGAACAATAGAATAAGGCTAGGAGACAGGGTACGACTCGAGCCAGAGAGAATAAAAGAGAATAGGTTGAGCAACCAATAAAGATGCAAACTTTCATTCCGATATTTGAACTCGGTCTATTTTATTTAGACATTTGAACGCTACCATGATCGTTAACCTCATCATGAAGTTCATAAATATGAAATCTACACATATGGTTACCCTGCTGCTTAGGCCAATAAACAGTAGGCAACAAGTGAATAGCTTGAGAAACCAGTAAACATGCAAACTTTTAAAATAAAAAAGGAGAACAATGTGATAGTAGTATACATAACTCAAAAACTCTGTGAAGATGATGAGTTGAGTAGTTGTATAAGAAAAGAGGCAATCCAGGTGAAATTTGCCTAATGGAGTCCCTGTAACGTGATGGCAAACCTAGAATATAATCGTAGTAGTAGATATTTGATCAACATATCTTTAGCAATTGCCTATTATCATTCGCTATTGAACTAGTCAAAAATACATTCAACATAACTCAATTCCACCTACTAGTCAAAACTTTTTACTACAATCAACATCAAACAAAGAAAAATAACAATGAAGAACAATCAAGAAAAAATCTGTGAATAATCAATATTAGGAAAAGCATTACTAGTTGAAAAGACTCAAACTTTGACACTATTAAACCAATTTCTACTACATAAAAGATGATAAATCTATTTAAGATAACTTTCTTGTCTAATCATCTGCCTCCATCCAATCCCAATCAGTATCGTCAAACTCATCCTCGGCTTTTAATGTTTCAACAATTATATCTTCTGAATGTTCTTCATTAGATCGAATATCAACAACATCAACAACTCTATCTTCTCTTACCCATCTAAAGTCATCCACATCTATTCTAGTTGAGGGTCCAATGTCATCATTAGGCTCCGTCTAAAAAGTTTCTTCTATATTAGGGCAATTCTCTTCCTATAGATCATAAAAATCAATAAGAACTTTATTCCATGCATAATAAACATCTTTCTCAATTGGATCCGCAACATAAAAAACATGATAAACTTGTGATGCCAACACAAAAAGATCATCTTGACTTCATAACTTGTTGAAGTATACCCGAGTTAATCCATACTCATCTACTTCATTCTGATGCCAATCACATCTAAACAATACAACACTAAAACAACTATAGCAATCAATCTAAATGATATCTCGAATAACTCCATAATAAACCACCACTCCATCTACGGGATTTTGGTCCCAAGCACTAGAAACACTATCAGTTGTTGCTGATAAAGACACTCCACTATTCTGAGTCTTGCGTGGGGCATCCCAATCTTTTGTATGAAATTGATATCCACTGATGAAATATGCGCTATATCTCTTGGCCACCATATTAGGCCCCTTAGATAGCCATTTTAAATGATAGGATACTTCAATATTTTTAACTTCTTCTTTAAACTAACTGTTGAATTCATGACTATGATTCCCTGCTCTTACCCATGCATTGGATCTTGCATCATTACTCAATGAGTTTTATGTTCCCTACAATCAAGAATATTGAAAATATAATTACTAGGTCATTATAAATAGATGTTTATGTGCCTTATCACTAAAAAAATGAAGTTTAATATGTAAATATCTTACTCGATGAGCTTTTCTACTTTTTCATCTCCATGTTAAAAAGGACATATCGATGTGCTTCATAACGTAACTTTGCATCCATAAAAAAAGTGTAATTTTTTTTATTCTCACTTCTAATTAGATGACCATTCTTAGGGAATATAGGGGACAAATTCATAATAGATTCCTCATCTTCATCTTGGTACCTACTAAATCACGTCTTCACACCATCATATAGGTATGTTGAACTAAAAATCAAGCACTCTTCAACCAAATAACTTTCTGCTATCGATACTTCTGGACATGATCGATTATGAATGAGCCCCTTAAGGTTACATAGGGCCTTCTTAATGGAATACATCCAACGAAGATGAATAGGACCCCCAAGCTTAATTTTATTTATTAAATGAACAGGCAAATGCAGCAGTATATCAAAAAATACTGGATGAAAAATCATTTCATGGTTAGATATAATTTCATCAATTTCAGCCTCCAGTTTTTCAAGATCTCTCGGCCTAATTACCTTACTACATATGGCTGTAAAAAAATTAAACAACCTAATCAATGTCAATGAAACATTCTTAGGCAGCACTTTTCTAAAAGCAACCTGTAGCAAGTGGTGCATTATAAAATAAGCATCATTACTCTTGTACCCAGATATCTTTATCTCCTTCACATGCGCGCGATCTGATATATTTGAAGCATACCCTTTAGGTAATTTGACATTTTTCAAGACACTGCAAAATAATTTTTCTGTTCTGGTTCCATGGAGAATGTAGATTGAGCCAAACTTATATTTTTTTACTATCTTCTATCGTTTGTAGCTCCTCCCGTATTCCCATTTATTTTAAGTCATATTGAGAATTTACATGATCCTTTGACTTTTTATCTATCTCCAATAAAGTCCTAAGCAAACTATCATATATATTCTTTTCTATGTGCATTGGATCAAGATTGTGTGTCAATTTGTTATTTGGCCAATATGACAATTCAAAAAAAAATAGATCTTTCTTCCAAGGACCCCTATTATCTCAAGACCTTTTCTTTTTTCCTTTTCCAAAAACATTATTGAATTAGCGCAACTCTTCAAGTACTTCTATACCCGACAAAAGAATAGGTGCTGGTCTATGTTCCTCCTTACCATCAAATGACTTCTTCTCTTTTCACAGTGGATGATCAACTGGCAAAAATCTCTGATGACCAAAATAACACATCTTTTGACTATGTTTATGATATTGAGAGCATGTGTTATGATTGTAAGTAGGGCATGCCAATTTTCCCTTAGTGCTCCATCTTAAAACCATTGCTAATGCTGGAAAATCACTAACTATCCACATTAAAGTTGCACATATTTTGAATGTTTGTTTGGTTTCAGCATTATAAGTATCTATTCAAGATTCCCATAGCTCATTTAATTCATCAAGTAGTGGTCGAAAATACACATCGATATCATTTCTAAGAGAAAATGGGCCTGGAATGATCATTGAGAACATAAGATACTCCAGCTTCATGCAAATCCATGGTGATAAATTATAGTTCATCAGCATAACAGGCCACGTACTATGAGAAATACTCATGGTTCGAAATGGATTGAAACCATCACTCGAGAGAACTAACCTAACATTAGAAGGATCTCTAGAGAAGTCTGGATACAAACGATCAAAATCCTTCTATGCTTGGCCATCAGTAGGATGCCTTCGATTTTCGTCATTCGGTCGTTCATTAGTATGCCATTTTATTGCAACAGCTATTTTAGGACACATGAACATCCTCTTAAGCCTAGGCTTTAAGGGAAAGTTTCTTAAAACCTTTGCAAGAATTTTAGAGCTTGCATTGGTTAAGGCACCACCAATACTCTTCCATCTAGAAGTCCCACATACAGAGCAAATATCATCTTTCTCATTGTCCTTCCAGAATAACATGCAATCATTAGGGCATGCATGTATTTTTTCATAATCAAGACCCAAATCTCTTATCACATTTCTGGCCTTATTGAAAGACTCTGGTATCTGAGCAAAGGGAAAGGCCTCTTTTATCAACACTAAGATATCTAAAAATGTTGATTACTCAACCCATGCAATGATTTAAATAAAAAAATTGAATGGTGAAACTCAGCTTACAAAAATTCTCACACCAAGGATATAATTGTTGTTTTCCTTCCTCCAATAATTGAAAATATTTAGTTTCATCTTCAGGTAATCCCACTCTAACTCCTTTTCCATGCCTTGATTCAACATCTACATTTCTAAACTTATCGTGAAGTAGTCCATCAATATCATCATGCATATTAAAACCTTTATCATCATTGATTGGATGATGTATCTTTATCGAGGAAGCACTTTCTCCATGAAAAGTCCATTTGGTGTAACTAGGAAGAAACCCTCTAGAAAGAAAGTGATCCTCCACTATATCTCTATAACACCAATGTTGATCCTTGCAGTCTCTACAAGGACATAATATCTCATTTCCTTGAGCAACTCATTCAAACGGCTTTTTAAGAAAATATTTTACTCCACGCTCGAATTCATCAGACCATATTAAACAATTCATCTAACTTTTATCTTCACTATCCATTTAAATCCTACATAACACACCAAAATCACCATAATTATGATTCCTGATAAGCTAAAATATGAAGTTAATATTTAAATCCCAAAATAAGAAAAAAACCTTCAAAAGTAAAGTTTAAATGGGCTCTAAAAATTGTTTCTATGCTTTCAGTCCCTTCAGTTTTCTTTCGACCCAAGTATAGGGAAGAGAAAAGTGATACTGCTAGGGAAAAGTTTGTTGTGCCAGAATCTGATCACCTTACATTGTTTAATGTTTACCAGCAATGGAAAGCTAATCATTATCGGGTAGACTAGTGTAATGACCACTTTTTACTAGCTTAGTACTTAGGCACATACTTATTGATGTTTTCTGGTTTTGCTGCCATGGTGGTGAACAAGAACATGGGCATTCTAGGAATAGCAGCTTTGTGGGTTTTGCATACGACAGTTATCATCTACACTGTGGGGCATGTTTTTGGTTCCCATTTAAACTCTATTGTCACCATTGCTTTTTCTTCATGTAAGAGAATAGCATGGAAACATGTAAGTTCCCAAGATACAACAAACATGAGCAAGACAATCAACTAATGAAAGTAGTCTCAAATTCTGGGAACAATTCCAATTGGCTCATATTTGCTAGTGAACTAATGAAAGCAATTAAAAAAAAACATCGAATTCAAGCTGAAAACAACAAAATACAAACTAACGGCTCACTGTAATCAATCAATCCCTATGCATCAAACAAGTTGTACACACTAAAAATCATGTAGCACCAGAGAGAACTCTAAATTTTTTTAATCTGTTGTCTCGCGTATACAAAATACAAATGGATGTTAATGAATTGAATTTTAACTTAAAAGTCCATATAACACAGTAAACAACAGTTGATCTCTTCCTAATACATAAATACAACTACTTAATTAACATTAAACTAACATAATAAAAGCCTTATTTTTAATCCAAGCACATCATACTGCAATAATCAATCCAAATCAAAATTCCACAAAAAAATAACTCAAAAACAACAAAATTCTTGAAAAAAATAATATAATCTCCAACATTACATATATCTCCATAATAAGCTAAGCAATTCTAAAAAGAAAAAAATCAACAAACAAGTTCAGCTGAAAACCAACATATAAATACTATAGAAGCTCATCAAAATCAATTAATCAATCACTATGCATCAAACACTAGAAATCATTGGATACTCCAAAGCTCATCAATGAATTAAGTTTTATAGAAATCTATATAACTTAGTAAATAAGACTTGGCCGCTCCCGAAAGCATAAGTTAACCGAATCATTGAAGTCAATTCCAAAATAAATGAAAAAGAAAAGTTAGCAAATCAAATTCAAGCTGAAAACAACAAAATAAAATCCAAAATTCCATATATATATTTCATAATTAGCTAAGCAATCCAAAAAACAAATCAACTAGCAAGTCAAATTCAAGCTGAAAAGAACCACTTCATAACTACAACAACTCAATTGCCATTAAATTAACATGAACAAAGCCCTATTTATAGTTCAAATGGATAAAAAATGAAGCAATTAATACACATCAAAATTTCTAAAAAATCAACCATCTTAAAAGTTCCTATCATTGAATTAAAATAAATATCTAATGTATTCACAAAAGCAAGAAGTCCACTCCATTTTCAGTAAGAATTAAAGCAAAAATCCTAACCATAAGCAAAATCCCTAAAAATTAGGTCAAAGTTGTGTGAGAACTTACTGATAATGAAAAATAAAAATTCCTTGGAAGAACACTTTAGTTATAGCTACTAGATCCCACAGAGCTGTCATATCATCGACAACTCTAGCAATTGGCACTTATTTTACTTCTGCAGCCATTGATGAATGAAACGATGAAAAAAATAGAGAAACTGAGTATGACGAAGATAGAAGATACTGAAGGAATTAAATGAAGAAAACAAGAAAAAAATATCTACACATATCAGGTCATATATTAACTATAATACTACTTACTAGTAGTAAGCGATTTCTAGGATAATAACTAAGTACTAAATTTACATACAGTTATATAGCATAAATTCTTCTTCAAACTAATTACACCAATATTATGAAGAGTTATTCGAGGTAATCTTTTGGTGACATTCTATTAGCACATATTATTCCAAGCTTGTAGCATATTGTCTATTCTAAAAACACTCCATCACCTTATTTACAAGATTTTTACTAACCATATCCCAACATTCATTATAAAATTGCTAAAATAGCCACTGGTCTAGGGGCTTTATCTCCTTCAATCCCCCATAACTCTTGCCTTACTTCCTCTTCAGTAAAATTTTTTTTGAATATTCATCTCTAGTTGTGTGTTATACCTAAACTTTCCTAATAGTTTATGTTGTATACACTATTTTTGTTACTCAAGGAAGAACCTAATAGTAAGGTATAAAACTCTACCATAAATTGAGCATTACTTGTATTACCTCATGCTTGATCCTTTATGCTAAATATCATGTTAGCATTCCTCATTGCTTTGATCATATTGTAGAATTATTTAGTATCGAGCTCTCCATCTTTCAAACCAATGCATTTTGAATTTTTGTTTCAGATATGAACTTCTAGTTATATGACATTTTAGAAAATATTTTGCTAGTAAGTTTTCTTACTTAATCAACCTAACATTTTTAGGATCCTGCTTTAGAGTTTCTTTGCATACTTCTGGTGCTTCTTTAGCAGCATCATTTTTTATCTCAACATTGTTGAAACTTTTTTTATTTATGGCTCAAATTGTGCTCTTCAACCTATTTAACTTCTCTTTAGTTGATATATTTTAGTACCCCTTATTGTCAATTCCCAACTCTTCTATACCGATTATAAAAATCAAGGATCCTAACTCCACATATTGAAATAATTGAACCTATAATATGTTGTCCCAGCTGATTATTATTAGTCAATGGTCCAATAATCCCTCAGCACCAAAATGCACCTTAGAGTTGGATAAGTTATTAAGACAATTCCAATTGAGAAGCACCCTATCAAGCTTGCAATAATCACCCTATTAAGCTTTCTATACACACTACTCGAATCATCATATTTGATATTTCAATTATAATATACTCTAGAGAATTTTAAGTCCTGAAGGTTGCATACCTCTACACAGTTTTAAGAGTGTCGGATATTTCAAAAGTAGTACATGAGGGTCCAACATGAATTTCGCAATGATTTTGAAATATTCAAGAAAAATAAACATACTAACAATAACTCTTTAGAAGCTAAAATGAGTGTCTTAGAATGTCCAAAAAAATAATAATATTCTTATTTCATAAATTAGTAACCTCATCGGCTAGTACATATGTAAACCTTTCAAGAACACAGAAATCTTTGCACTGAGAGGAGATATGGAAGAAAAGAACAACAAAGGAGTACAAAATCAAAAAACATGAAAGGAAATAAAGATTGGATTTTAAGGTGCACCAATTGCATCAATTGAAATTCAGCGAGTCTCACCTCAAGCCTTGGCTCAAAGCAGAAACCAGTAAATCTTAAAAATATTGACATAATAATTAGTTTTCCTCTATCTGTTCAGAGTACTTATTGACATAGAATGCTTCATAAGCCCACTAGAAATCTGATGGCTCAATGAGCCCAAACTCCAGAAGTTCTGTACACTCTTTCTTTGGAAGCTTAAAATGTTGGAGATTCATTCTAGAATGGCTTGCCTTTGTGGTACTAATATTTTCACTCTTTTTGAATGGAAGTTTGGTGAAGAATTCCTGGTTGAGCATAAGGAATTTTTATTCTTCTTGAGAAACTCTTTGTGGGATTCCATACAAGATTATTCTATTAACTAATTCTCCATATTCTTTACTAGATCTTCATCAGCAATCTAGAACAGCCTTGGTATGGTTGAATATTTCCTAAATTAGCCCATGAAAGTTATACCTTCCATCAGAATAAAGAGGCAGTTCATAAGATATATGTAGATGTCGAATCCAAAGATCAAGGCCTTCCCTGGGATACTGGAACCAAGGAGTTTATTCTGCAGAGCACCCCTAGGAAGAATTTGATCACAATCGACTACCTCATGATCACCCTAATTACGAGGACTACTCCTTTTAATGTCTTACCAAAGGTCCTAACGTGAGGAACCCATTAATAATTGGGGATAATGTTGATATTCAATATTGAGGATGCTGCTTCAATGTCTACAAAGGTGATGACTAAAGGGGATTGTCCCATTTGGGTGGATATATTTTGAGTTTTACATGAGGTATTTCCATCTCAGAGATTATGTTGATTCCTTCCATGAGCATATTTATCTTATTCATCAATTTTATTAACTGATTGACATATCCTTCAATGATATGTGATGATACCTTTTCTAGGTAGTCATTAATTATAAGAGGTAGAGTTTAGCCATCAATTAAGAGAGTTGAAATATCCTTGGATATTCCTGTTTCTGTGTTGCAAATAGACTTAAGAATGTTGTTTGGATTGGAATTGATAACCTTATTGGTGGTTGCCAACTGAGTAGCCATAATTTCCTTTGAGGATTGGGCCACTCTTTTGGCCTTTCAAGGCTTAGGAAATGCCTTTGCAAAGTGTCCTTTATCATAGCAGATGAAGCACTTGTTCTTTCCTAGATTTCTTTTCTTAGGTTTACGTACTGTGGATTCTTTATCAGGTGGCTTATGCTTCTTAGCTTGCCAGTACTTTATGTAATTTTTATGCCCTGCTTGATATTTTGAGAGCTGGAGAGACCCATTTGGCTTGGAATCTAGATCATCTTGATCAGTGGTAATCACATCAATAGTTTTTTCATGATTTTTTTAGAAGAATGGGATCTAGATAATAGCTTGAGATTATCATGTTTTCTAGATCAATTGACTGAGTATTTTGATTCTCTTTCTCTCCCTCTAGGTTAATGTCATCAAGGGTGTTGGAGAAATTCACATATTACTTGAGAAGGTTATCATAATATTGTGGAGGAGTATGATTCCTTATTCCTACTGTATCGAACTCTAAGATATCCTATTCTGGCATAGTAGGATTATTAGTCTATAAGATTTCTGTACATATGTGGTCGCCATTACAAAGACTATGCTTGATGGAGCCTAGTCTTCATCTAGTAGTTTTTTATCTTGTATCTCTAGATGACCATCTGGGATAATAGAATCCATCTTTGAAAAGACATCATCATGTAGTGGAGTGGCAGGAACTGAGTTCTTTATATCAATATCATGCCAGGCCATCATCTTTTTGACCTATCCTGGTGTTCTTTTGGCTTGCTTTTAGTCTACCATGGATTTCCTTTTCTATTAAAATCTAGGAAGGTCAGATCCTTGTTCATCTTCTTGAGTTGGACTGAGTAACTCCGATGTGGATAAATGAGGTGGGGACGTGGAAAAGGGTTAGTGTAGCTCATGTGGTGATGCGTAAAGTATGGTATATGCTTAGAGGTTTTTGGGATAGATGGTGTGGTATCTCAATAGGTTAATCTATTCCTTGAAAGATGACATTTCTCTTCATTGGTAATCTATTCTTTGAATAATGTCATTTCTCTTCGTTGTTGGTCAATGAAGGATAGTATTGAGGTTCCTAGCAGACATGTCATAGACTGTATATCCTGACTCATTTTCCTTATTCCTCTATAAGTTTGGCATTCCCTAAATCCTGATATGCATCCCACTCTACCTCATCTTTATTCGGCCAGGCCTTATTGTACTCTATGCACCTACAGTTGCTAAACCATGGATAATGTCTTATGAAAGGACACTTGGACTAGTGTATGTTGCATCCCTCTTGATTGAACCACTATACCTAATCATTATCTCTCATGGATCTTACAAGTAAGTATGAGATATGTATTGGGTCAATACGATATTTCCCTAAATATGTATTAGTAGGGATATGCATGTGGACGAGCAAAAATATATGATGAATTTTAATATCTAACATGGGGTAAAAATATTAAAGAAGTTGAGAATTGAATATCAACCTTTTATAAGTATTGACTCATGAATGTGGAAGGACTGTATCCAATTCCTCCTTATATACTTGTCTTGGGATTTGTATACCTATGATGGTGTTGTAGGTGGTATTTATGACTAAGAACAAGGAATTTTTATCGCCTGACATGGATAGGGTATGTTCATGGTTTTGTACTTTCCAAGCTAGTTGGTAGTGTATCATGGACATAAGTTAGCATGTGGGGTTTCCAGGACTTGGACTTGGATTTTTAGTGCCTGAATTAAGTGTGGATCAGAAAGGGACATGGTAAAGTTTAGGAATAGAGTAACAACGATTGTCTCAACATCCAAGGAAACAAGTAGAGTACCCAAATTTGCATGTTCATATTTGCAAAATCTCGTATCAAGGACAGAAAGACATGCCTTTATTGACTAGCCTTTTCTTCCATCATTAGTCAATGCAATATGAATAACACCAAAATGGATAAGGGTATAACCATGGTTTTTCCATTATTGTGGAAAATCTTTTGGAAACTTCGAAGTGATAAACTGTTCAATTGGAGTCATAAGGATGTGTTGGTCAAGTGTTGTCACAAAAAAGGATTCCTTAACTCCTTGTAGCCTATTTTGATGCAAAGAATCAATCTGCATCCATGGATTACATACTTTTTGGAAATTGCAGAGCAATAGTTAGGTAGGGGTAGATATGTGGAAGAGATATCCTATTCAGGATACAACATATCTACTTCATAGAGATATTCATCTTTATATGACAAAGTTTTATGAATGGTTGGAAACATAGCTAACTTGTAAATAAACTTGCACGAATTAGAAAAACTAGATGAAGTAGGTGAATGATTAGGGAAAGACATATTCTGTTATTTTTTAGACCATAAAGACTCTATTATATAAGCTAAAGGTCTAAGAAGAAGGACATGTTGAAGTTAGGAAATATGGTAACAATGACTATCCCAAAGTTTAGTGTGATTTCTGAGGTTCCTAAGTTAGCATGTTAGTATTCGTTGTATCTTATATCAAGAAGGGAAAGATGTGCCACTATTGGATAGCTTTTCTTCTGTGATATGTCAACGAGACTCGAACAGGACCAAAGTGGATATGGGTGAAATCTTAAGTTCTCCACTATCATGGAAAATCGTCTAGCATCTGCAGAGTGATTAACTATTCCTCCTGAGTTGTAAGAATAAGATGCTAGTCTAGTTTGGATGTAGCAATGTATTCTTTAACTCTTTTTGGTCATTGTTGCACTAAATAATGGATTTGCAACCATGGGTTCCATGCCTTCTTCGCAAAGAATGAGTAGGGTTTTAGTAAAGGTAAATATGTTGTGGATATTTTTCTGATCTAAAGGAACGAAGCAACCATCCCTTTGGAAGAGAGAAAACAAGAGAGAGATTTTAGCCAAAAACATGTTTATTGGTAATATGGAAAGATTAAAAGAGAGGATTTAGGTGGATAGAGTTTCTTTCCAAGTATTGAGGTTAGTCTCTAAGTGGAGAATCATTCATCCCCAACTAAAGGCCTATGCTTCCTTTTATAGAAGAAAGAAGCTCTTGATAAGCTTAAAGTATAGATAAACTTGACATAAATATCTATCTTATCTTCTAAGAGATAATCCTTATCCATTATGACTAGATGAACCTTATCTTTCCTAAGAAATAATCCCTATCTAATATGACTAGATAAGCCTTTTCTTTGGCACAAACTTCTAAGAGATGTTTGCAACCTACTTTATTTAAATTGGGTCCACTAAGATAAGATGGGCCAAAATAAAACAAAAACACACTTATGTTGTTGTCATGTGACAGTATATGCAAGTAGGTGAGTCAGCATTTTGCAAGTAAGTGGATAAGCTCATTGTCTCTCAAGTGGCTGAATCAGTAACTTAAACATAAACCCATATGAGAAGGTAACCTATCTGAAAAGGTTTTTTGGAGATTAGGGTAACCCACTAGGAAAGGTTAACCCACTAAGGAAGGTAACCCAACTAAGAGGATTTCCTAGAAATAAGGGTAACCCATTGGAATGGGTAATCCACTAGAGAAGGTAACTCCTTGGTGCTTGCAGTAAATGGTAACTTCTTGCACATGTAATCTTGCATCATATTTTAGGTAGTATTGGATGGTGTCGGTGATGAACTCGTGTATCCTTCTTCCATCCAGCAATCGATGTCATGCTTCTTCCTGGGGTGTTCTTTTCCTTACAAGCTTCTATTCATTGATCTAGTGAAGTAACTCTTTCTGTTAGATGAATCTTTGCATTCCTGCAGGGGAACTTTTAGCCATATTCTTTTGATAGAGTTTGTGACTTCATATCTCATAATTTCATATGGAGGCTAAAATTATTTTGTTGCTCGTCAGACTTCATCCCAGTGGGGATGATCATCGATGTAGTTCCACCTTCCCCATTCCTTCAATCATATTTCTATTGGAATGCATCTATTCTACTAGAAAATAAAGCATTAAGCTTCACAATATTTGTCTTCTAGGAAGGGTATTGAGATAGGAAATTTCTAGAGGAGTGAATTTTTGGCTAAGCTTAATCTTAATGGCCAGTGAATCCTATTGAATGGTGTAACATGAACACCACTGCATCATAGAAATCCTTAAAGCATCAAATCCAGTATTTTCTAGGATTGAACCATAACACATCTTTTCAAAGATGGTTGGATTTGATCAAAATACCTGAAGGTATCACACTTCAACTCCATGAATATGTAGTACTGGTGGCACATGGATCAGAATAACCATAGGAGTTCTTGCAGGAAGTCATTAGCTAGAGCTATGAACACATGACAGAAAGGATATTTTGGGTGCACTCTCAATGGCTTAGGATGGATCCTACATACTTTTTGAACACTTAAAGGTCATAAAATGTTGTTCTTTCTTAGAGTATAGATGGATCGAAGGGATCCACATACTAGTTGAATAGATCTGGAGGGTTGTCTATTTTTAGAAGATAGATTTTCTGCTATGTTGACATGAGGATTTGTCTAGCCATTTTTTGATGGTCTGCTCTGGTACTAGATATCAGATAGCGATCATTTGATTCTTCGTATAAATCTATATAAAGGTGGGTATCCTCCATCGGTTTTTCTTCCAGCGAGAAGACTAATTCAGGGTTGTCTTCTTTATTGAGATAGATTCCTGCGTCATCAGCTATTTCTTTAAAGAGGTGGATAGAGTCCTTCAAATTTTTGTCTTGAGGATAATCTCTAGCATAGTGGCCAGGATTTTTGTAGATGAAGGAACCATTCTCCTTCTTGTAGTTTGTTAGGTTTTTTCATCTGAAATAATTGGTTGTCTAGGTTTCCTTGATCCTGTCATTGGGATGTCTAGGAAGTTTGAACCTCCTAAACTGCAACTACCTCTTTGATCTCACTCTGTGGCTTGAGCTGGGATAATAAGATTTGTCGACAATATTATTTCTGCTGCAAGTTCGATTATGATTAGGTAATTCTGGATGATCTGCCTCAGGGCTGATCTTTTTTTGCATACACTATTCAAGACCTAGATAATGGCTTGTCTGATGTAGCCTATTTCTCTACAAAAGACTTCTTCTAGGATTTTTATATTGATGGTAAACTCTCAATATGTGAGATAAGTTTTTTTATCCACAATCCCAAGTGCGTTCTACCAATCACTGAGAATTTTGGAGAATCTGGAGGTGCATTCCAATAGCATCATATATTTTCTTCTGTCATCTGAATTCCTCATCATGATAAAAGTGTAGAAGTACCAAGTTTCATGAGGCCAAGTGGAATCTTGACATCATCGTTAGTGAAGGTACGGAGTTTAATTTTAATAGTTTCCTTCGTTACAATTTTTGGTTTTGGATTCTTTCTAGGATTGGATCACTAGTCACCATATTTTAATCATAGACTAATTCTGATACCTCTACCTCTTTGGAATGATAT
The DNA here is from genome assembly GCF_002878395.1 of Capsicum annuum. NCBI lineage: Eukaryota > Viridiplantae > Streptophyta > Magnoliopsida > Solanales > Solanaceae > Capsicum > Capsicum annuum. The sequence continues at coordinate 87,806,728 of NC_061113.1, forward strand.
CTAAACATGGGTGGATATTCATCCTCAGGCAATTGGATTGATGGTTCTAGAGCATATTCATTATCTTTGACACATTCACTAGCAAGGATTAGCCATTAATAAAGAGAGATGGGATGTCCTATGATTTTTTTTGTCTGTGTTGAAAATAGATTCAGGAATGTTTTCTGGATTGGAATGAGGATCACAAAGAGATTTATTTTTTGCTGGAGGTTGAGAAGACATGGTTTCCTCCGATGTTTGAGCTACCCTTTGGCCTTTTTGGATTTAGGACATACTTTTGCAAAATGTCCTTTATCATGGAAGATAAAGCATTTTTCCTTACTTGAGTTTTGTCTCCTAGAAGATTTTGCAGCTCTGCTAACCACGGGATCCTTATTTGGCAGTTTATGCCATTTGTCTCATCGGTATTGCATGCACCACTTATGTCATGCTTGGAATTTTGAGAGCTAAGAAGAATCACCTGGCTTGAGAACTAGATCATCATGTATTATATTAGTGTTGATAGATTTTGGACGTTCATTCGGTGTTTTATTAGCAAATGAATTTTCTCTATGATTCTTGGGAGGATGAGAGTCTGTGTAGGAAGATGATTCTTTTGGCATAAGCTTTTCATCCTTTGGAGCCGCACGACATGAATCAACTTATTTGAGATTGATCAAGTCAGCAGCATTGTTATTGTCCTCGGGAAAGCATTGTTTTAGTGAGACCTAATCTTAATTGTGGGATTCCTTATTACGTATCTGCAAAATAACATCTAAAATAGTTAGATTTGGTTCACAAATTGAGATCATCATGTGTATAGGATCAACTAACTATTTATTCATACCCTATTATTGTTCCTTTGTATCACAATTCTGGGCTATTCTTTGAATAGGAGGAACATCTTTATTTTACCATATGAGTTTGGTAATGCAGGACCAAGCTTTTATTTATCATCAGATATTAGGGTTAAGGACACGAGTATTGGTGGACTGATAAGGTTGTGACTCTAATGATGTAAGGGATGCTTTTGTGGTGGTATGGGGAATGATATTGGATCTATCCTAGAGTTTTAGGTTAGTTATTCTTTAAGTACCTCATACATGTTTTGTGCTTTGAGGATCATATGCTCCAGGTGTTGTATTTGGTTTTTTAGGGAAGCTATTTTTTTTGTTGCTAGATGAGAAAGTAAAATGGTGAGGTGCTTGGTGTATACTCATCATATTGTAGGTTTTAAATTTGGTATTTTAGGACTTGCCGATGTCTTTATATTCTGATCAATCCATCTTGTAGAGTTGGTAGGATACCATTTGGAAATTTTAGAGCGCAACTCGGGTATTCTTTGCAGAGTGGTGGTGTAGTGGGAAAGTATTTATATGACTGGATCTAAAAAGGGGCATCATGAGTATCTGAGGATTAAATTCGAATTGAGTAGTTATTGCATCCTTTCTATTGCAGGTTTTACAGTCATAATTAGTCCTCCATGGGTAGTATCCTAAGAAGGGGCATTTACACCACATTAGACTACGACCCTCATAATTGAAGTGGTTATCCAATCAAGTTATTTTCATGAAGCCAGTGAGGAACTAGAAGATGGTTCTCAGGTCCTTTACATCCAAAAAATCACCACTTGGGTTGTCCTTGGAAGTGTAGAAGGTAGTTCTATGTGGATTTTTTTGATACCGATGGTCAGAATCACCAATGGACTTGAGAGGTTGAGGAAAGTCTCTCAACTTCTCATATTTTGTAACCTATGAGGCTAGGATAACGCTGACCAAATCATCCCTAGGTATGTTTCTTGGGATCTTGGTGCTCTCTATGGTTCTATCAGTCGCATCTATGCTCAAGAATAGAGAGTTCTTGCCAATTGGAGTAGATAGGTTCATATTATGGTTTTAAACTTGCCAGACTATTTAGCAATGAAGAGTTTCCTGAATAGCACCTCTATCCTGTAGAGCTTCAAATATTTGAACCTGGATCTATAATGCCTCCATTTGACATAGATCATATAGTGGTATACTAAAGTTGGGGTATATGGTGACAAAGACTGTACCATCATCCAGAATAATATTCGGATGTTGGTACTTGTTGAATCTAGTATCAAGAGTAGAAAGATACGCCACAACTGGATGGCCTTTTCTTCCTTGATGCATTGATGTAATTCGTACGACTCCAATATAGAGATGAGTAAATCCAAGGCTTTTCCATTGTTGTAGAAAATCCTCTGGTATCTGTATAGTTATGAACTATTCCTCTGATGTCATAACAATAGAGTATTGGACAAGTTTTGTTGTAGAAATATATTCTTTACCTTCTTTTGGCTTTTCTTGGACCATAGAGTGGATTTACATCCATGATTACATACCTTCTTAAGAACGGCTGCGTAGGGTTTTGGTAGAAGTTTGTATATGGTAGATAGTTGATTTTCTGGTGACGACATATCTACTTCATACAAGTATCCATACTTACATGGCAGTGTATCATTGAGAATAATTGACATGTTTTTGTCGGCAAGAGACTTGGATGTACTAGATGGATATTTAGAAATAGACATATGTTTGTATTTTTCTGGACTACAAAGACTCGATGTATTTGTTCTAAAATCTATGAAAAGTAACTACAACTCGATTATGTACAAGACTCTAGATGTAGTACTGGAAACAAGGGCTAATATAATGGAAAGACTCTAACTAATATCTACAAGTCAGTAGTAATAATCTAAAAGTAACGGCTATGGACGGATCTAAGGATAATAGCTAAGACAAATTAAAATAAAGACGAAAAATGTAAAGTTGACTCACTTGTATACAAACAATAGATGTTATGCAAGCACTTGCTTCCTCCGTCCCTCTAGGAGTAGGGATGCCTCTGATACCAAATAGACTGGGAGATAGCGGAGCGTAGACCTATTTAATCTCCCTATATAGGTTGATAGATATAGGTGCATACTAATGATAGGTGATGCACATGCAAAGATAAGCACAACAAAATTCACATAATGTATCAATAGCCAGAATTGAACTGGTCATAATATATAAGCAATACCCAAAATTGAGCCGATCATAATATAATCAAGACATGAAATTGAATCGGTCATAAATATCACCAAGACTCAGAATTGAACCGGTCATAAATATCATCAACACTCAAAATTAAACCAAGCATAGATATCACTAATACTTGAAATTGAACCTTTTATGAATATCATCAAAACTTGAAATTAAACTGGACATAATATAATAAATGTCCTTATATAATCAACACCATCCATATCATCAACTCATGCACACATAACATCAATATTAAAGTCTGTCCTTGGGTTTTACCCAAAATTCATAACATCTATACCACCATCCTTCCTCTATCCCATACCACAGAGATGTGTATACTAATAAGTAATAGGTGCATGATCTTAAGTCATGACTAAAAGAGTATAAATCTGTAAATCCATTGCCTCAGGTAAACTTTGGTACTAAATTATTATAAAAGTGTAGAAAGAGTCGAAATCAGTCATGGAATCGGATATGCTTTGGTCAAATACTTAAAAGTATCATTATTAATCTCTTTACTCATAAGTTATACATTAACATAGGGAATTATTATGAAGGAACCCATTTTTAAGGTAAAGAGTGGTTACAATATTATCAAAGTCATGAACTGGGATATACTTTGGTCAAATACTTAAAAGTACCGCTATTAAAATCTTTACTCATAAGTTATTCATTAATACAAGCAATTATTATGAAAGAACCCATTTTTAAAGTAAAGAGTGGGTTTTAACCCTATTTAGTAGCAACAGTAATAAGATTATATACAATTGAAATCGTATCAATCATTGATGCAACAATCATGGATATACAAAATCTATCCATGCCATCACCAGTATTCAATCAATCGAACCATAAGCATTAAATATCAATAAACTACAATCATATCCTTTACAAGGATAAACACTTTCCGGATGGCTAACTCATATCATAACACGACCTTAGGCTCAATAATATATCAATAATAATTACAATATCATAATCACGACCTTTAGCCCATATAAATATCCAGAACCCATATCAATAATTATTTTTATAAATGATCTTATCTCTATAAGACATAGCGCATTTATGAGGTATAATATATCAATAAGCATCTCACTCCTATAGGCCATATATCATAATCCTAGGAAAAACCATCACCATTCATCAAGTCATGAAGCAACCTTATACTGAAGGGCCAAGAGTCTACACTATGCTTGATATCCATAAATAAGTCCACACAGGCTAACACAATTCTTAACCTAAGGTAGGTTGGAAGAACCCACTTCTAATCCTTAATTTTCATATTTAAGCAATTTATAATCCAGACTAGGCTAAGGTATCTACATTCACTTCTTGATGGTACATAAGCCATAATAAATCCTAAGATAGGAATTCTACCTCAAAACATGAGCATTTAAGTCAATCCACCTAAAGTATGATTTCAAGATCACTAGAATAACCCCTGCTAAGGTTAATCATACTAACCATACTTCCAACACTAACACCATATCGTACAACTATCATCATATCATATCCACTCTATGACTTAGTTCAATTTAGAAAGAAGGCAATAGGATTCTAAAAGTGTAATAAGCACTTCACCTTACGAGTCAAAACACTCATCTAATCCCCAAATTCTAATAATCTAGGCTAAGTCATTCTACCCATAATCATTCTTAACATTCACATTCACATTCACATGTAATATGTAATGTACATCATCTTACGAAGAAGATTAGATAAATGCCTACCTTAAAGCCGAGCCATAAATCCTTGAATCATTCACCAAATGGCCGACTTCACTTTATGATTCTAAAATGTCATCACACTATCAAAGTCGTAATCTACTCATTGATATGATAATAACGACACCCATATTGCACCATTGTATTTTGGGTCAAAAAATAATATCCAAAACCTTAAGTAGGTCTCACTTATGGAAAATGGGTTTTTAAGACCAACCCAACATTCATACATGCTCAAGGAATCATAATTAAACACATCGTACTTTGGTCCTTGAAGATTTCCCAAGCCTTGAGATCACTATCTTGGTTACAACTTGACCTCCTGAGTCGTAGGGTGTCTTGATGGGTCATGTGACCCAATCATAAGGTGTCTAGTGAATGTTATTGAGTTTCTATCCTAGGTACAACTTGGGTACATGATTCATAAAGACTCATGACAAGTCGTTAGGATGAGTAATAACCAAATCATGTAATTTGGTGGCTTTATTCTTCCTTGAGTATGAGTGGCTTACTACGAGCTGTAAGGACTTGCTACGAGTTATAATGGTCAAATCGTAGGATGCCTAGTGTTCACCCTATTTTGTTCTACTCTAGTTATGAGTATAATCCAATGAGTTTTAGGGTCACTTTATGAGTAGCTTGGTTGAGTCGTAAGGATAACCGTGTTAGGGGTCCTGGAGGTTGTACTTGTTATGACTCGTCGTAAAGAGTCGTAAGGTGATGTTATGAGTAAATGGATGACTCATAAACAAGGATGATGCTTTTACATATTATAAGTTGGGGGCACTTTAGACACTTGTCATTTAAAATCCTTCAGACCCTATGTCCATGAAAAAATTTTGGGGCATTCATGTAATACTTTAATGGATTACACACTCTCTTTACTCTCTATAAATCCTCTCAACCATGTCAAGCTAGGGTTTCACCAATTTGGTCATCTAAGGTTTCAAGGGTCAACTTCTCTATGTAAATCTCCTTGATTCAGGCATGGGACTCTTCTCTCATTGTTAATTTTGTAAAAATGCATGATTTAAAGTATTGTTCATGAGTCATTGACATGGGTTTTGAAACAAGGGTTGAGGGTTTTCAATGCTTATTGTTGAACAAGGTTTTCCTATGATATAATTATGATTATCTGTGCTTTAGTTGTGGTTTTGCATACGTGGGTACATGGAAATGATGATTTAACGGATGGGTCACGGTTAACCCCTAATTTAATGATTTTGCCTTTGTTTTGGATTTAATAATGGTACACCCTCAGCCTGTTTATGAAATTATAGATAAAAATAACCCTGTCATAAGTTTGAATTATTTGTTGAACTAATGCATTGGCATGAAACAGTTAACAAATGATGAAGGACTTTATGAAGGCCATGGTGGCCATAAATTAATTTAAATTGCAACCTTGATGTTTGATTGGCTAAATGGGTTTAAGTAAAAATTTTGTATTAACTTGACGTCTTTGTTTGGACAATGGGTTCGAGTCCCAATTGATGAAATTATTGTTATTTCATAGCATATGCGTGGGGTTGGTATGATGACACCAATGGGGTTCTTATATGTATAATGGGTTAATAAATAGTGATGTATATCAAATTTTTTAAATTGGGCTTAAAAGCGGGATGTGTAGCCAGGCCTTGAAAGTGGAGGTCTCGAAGGAGTAACAGTAAAAATTGTGCTAGACGGTGCGGGTGTCTAAATGATCGGGAGGTTCGAGTCTCGAATAGGAGGTTCAAGTCCCCTATGTTGTATACATTAGTGCTTAAGTCACCTTGATTATGCTGTGAGGTTTGAGTCCCCCATAAAGGCATGTACGAAAATGGATATTCTCTGGTTCGTGTCGCTACATGCATTGGGGTCCTTCCAGCTAGGGGAGTGTTGGTCCTATATAGCCCGTTGGTGCCTTGTTATATGACGGTTGTGCTACTCAAGGTTAAGGTCTTCGAAGTTCATGCTAAGCCTTGCTCCCTACCCTAATATGTGATATTATATATATATATATGTACTTCATATGATATTATGCATTGAATGTTGTAATGGTTTTAAACTGTTATCCTGTTATTATGTTGTTCCTCTATCCCAGAGCTACATGCTAGCACTCCAACCGCTAATCATCTTCGGACACTGAATCCGCACGTGATGCAAGACTCCATTGCATGTTGTGATTTCCTTTTTACGAGTTGGCTATTTCTTTGGATATTGGTTTTGGATATTGTCAGGGGGTATGTACCAATATTTTATTGACTTTCAATTTTGTAGAGGCTTTGTCTGATTACTGTGGACTTGGGTGGTTTGGTCTATTGGTTGGTAATGGATGATTGTCTGGTTACCGAAGGTTAGTATAGACATATCATAAATTATCATAAGTTCTATTTTATGCTATTTTGTTATATGTTCAAAATTCCTCTGATACGGGTGTAAGGTAGTTGGTAGTTTGGGAAATTGGGGGTGGTCTTCCGTCCTCAATAGCCTTGAGATAGCCGTCACGGCCAGGTCCTGGTTCGGATCGTGACACATAACCCTTGAAAATGGGTAAAAATAAGCTAATTTGGGGTTAAAATCAAGCCCCCAAGATATTTGGGGTTTTGGTCAAGAAAAAAGAAAATTCACCAATAATGGGATGAAATCTTACCTCAAATCGGAAGATAATTGCAAATAGAGATGTTAATCAAACTCCCGAGTTACCCACAATTCTCAATTTTGAGTTATCACACTCATTAGGGCTTTTTCTTTCAAGGAATGGAAGAGTAATAAGCAAAATCGGGTAAAAAAGGGCTATTTAAACCCGTACTAGGTAATCAGGTGTGGCAATCACATACCCAGGCTTGCAATCACACTATTCGACCTCCGAAGTAGATGTGGTGATCGCTACACCCTTACTGCGATCACACTATCTCCACTGTACACCAGATATCAGTTGAAACTTGGAAAATTTCTAAGTTTCCACTAAGGCCTAAAAATTCATTCAGATTTTGATTTACACAAATGAACTATGTAACCACACTAAATTCAATGTTCTGGATATGATGGAGAAGTCGATTTTCTATATGAGGTTGTTTCGACCAAAGTGGTTCCCATGCCTATATTTCTAATTTTTCAAATTTTTGATCCATAAGTCGAAATAAGTTGGGGTGAATCGAGACTTCAACCAAAGGTCTACCTAGCCTAAAAATCAATATTCCAGAGCTTCTAGCGCAGTCGGAATTGCATCTGCGATCGTTTTACTAAAGTTTTTTCCTAATGACCATTTGGAACCAGTGAAGACTTCTAAATAGGGAATTGGCTCTAAAAAATAAACGAACTGCTAGGTAACCGAACTGTCAGTCCTAACAAGTCATAAATGACTTGAGGTAGCCATAGCAAAGCTCTAACAGTGAAAATAAGTGGAAATATGAAAAATGACCCAGAGGGGCTTTACAATTTCCATTACTGAAGGGACTTTTGTCTTCAAAAGTCAATGGATAGAAAGATTCAAATGCTCAAAAGAATGAGGTACTGGGCCTACATGCTTTGAGCATGATTTCCCAGATAACCTCTACAAAGAGAGAACACATCCAAGGGATTATACCACAGGTATCTCTTTTTCAACCAGCTCTCTTCCTTTACTTCCAAACACTTAAAACTCAACCTCAACAACCAACTGGCCTCCAACTGAATCGGAAAAGGTTGATGCTCACAAATCTGAACCACAACACATTAATAACATCTCGATACCTACATAAATCAACAAAGGCTCATTCAATCCAAAACCAACCCAAGACATAAGTCATACCACCAACTCTAAATCCATTATAACCTTCTTTTACAAATCCACACTTGCTATCTACTCAAAACCATGAGGAAAATCACCGAAGTTTCATCTGCGCAATCTCATTATAGAGAACCCGAAGAACTTAAGACAATCAAAAATTCTACAACTAGTTCGAATGATAGTCAAAATCGAAATTTATAAGTCCAAAGCATAACTACTCATTACTGAATGATCCACTGTAGGATGTACCATCAACTGAGAATGAAGCTGTGCTGACTCCAACTCATGCATACTACTCATACTGAGTACATCATCTGAGAATCTTAGAAACAATGCCACTGACCAAAAAATGAACCAAGCAACTCAAGAAGCGATCACAGGAAATACCACCTACCTCCAACTCTCTAACTTTACTTTAGACAAGAATTACCTCATGACAGTAAAGGTGTATCCAATTTCATCACTCATACAAAGAAAAAACCATCATAAAGAGACGAACCCAACAAATCTAAGAGATAAATCCAAAACATCTCGATATTAATACCAAAACCACTATTGGGCAATGAAATAGCCAAAAGAAAAGAATAGATCCCAACTAGTCAAGATCAAAAACAGGCTATATAGAAAGAGATAGCCTAAGCAAAAACCTTCGCAACACAGGAGGCAAGTCTAAGAATCTCAAACTCAAGAACGGGCAATATAACTGAATTTCCAACTCTAGAACCATACAAAACCATGAAAGGTCAACTTAATTTTAATATCACAATACATTCGTGAATCAACCTAACACAGCTAACCAAGAGAAAAACAATCAACCTCACCAGGCTATAGGAAAGAAATTATCAAATCGGACTATAGCTGATCAATCCACTGATAAGAATCATAAAGAAATGGAATTCTAACTAGATAACACCAATCTAAACGACTACCTAGCGAGGATCAATAACATCAAGCAATGATATCAATAACATCAGATAATGAAAGCAATAACAACAAAAATATCAACATTAATATAATGAATAGGTGGTACCAAAATGAACATCAATATCATGTACCACTCAAGGGCCATAATAAGGCTAATGTGCCAAAATAGATGAGACTCAAACCCAAATGCTACACCTATAGGGAGAAATTATCAACACTAATCTACTCCATCCACTATCAAAAAACATAATCCATAGAGTAGTCATATAATCATGAATTCAATAACAAAGCACACAATAACCAATATGAACTCATCAAGGCATATTATCATCAATAGATATAGTTTCCCCAATCAATAGGGTTACAAATTATGAAAAATTCAATTGTCAAAGTATGGAATACCAAATGGGAAAGAGTTTTAGGCTTTTAAGGGATTTGTGGTAGGCTATGTGAAATTTAAGAATTGCCCCTTGGGCATAAACCCACTAAGTCGCGATCGCTGCAACTTGTCCACGATCACGACTGCCACGACCGTACTAATAATATCACAATTATGAGTATTTGACCACACTTGACTTGCCACAATGCGGACCTCAAACCATGATTCCAGTAACTGAGATCAATTTCTGCTTTAAGTCTTCCGCTGCACTTTCGTTCTCTTTTTGATCCTTTTTTAGCTCAATTCCACATCTTCCTTTCTTATCACCGTATACCTATATAAGATGGAAATTGGTGCATTTAACTAACAAACTTGTTTCATCCATACCTTTAAATCATAGTAGTGTGCAAAAATTTTGGATGGAAATAAGTGGTAAATTCACCACTCATCAGCTAACTCATATCATTCATGGCCTTGGGCCCAAAAATGTGTATGGAATGATGCAACATCATACTCACAGCCTTCAACCCATATATATATATATATATAACCTATATTAATAATCATGTCTATAAATCATCTCATCTCTATATTCCATAGAGTCTTTCTGAGGAATAGCATATTGATAAGCATCTCATGCCTATAGGCTATACATCATAATCCAGGGAAAAACCATCACCATTCATTAAGTTAGGATGCAACCTTATACAAAAGGTCCAATAGTCTTAACCATGCCTAAAATCCATAAATAAGTCCACAAATGATAATATAAGTCGTAGACTAAATTGGGCTAGAAGAACCCACGTCGAATCCTTAATTTCCATATTTAAGCAATTTATACCCCGGAATAGGCTGGGGTATCTAATTTCACTTCTTGATGGTACATAATCCATAATTAATCCTAAGATAGAATATTCGCCTAGAACTATGGGCATTTAAGTCAAGTCCACCTAAATTACGGTTTTAATATCACTAGAATAGCCCAACTAAGGTTAATCACACTATCCATACTTCCAACACTAACAACTAAATCCCACAACTAGCATCATAGCATATCCGTTCTATGAATTAGTTCAATCTAGGGAAAAGGCAATAGGATTCTAAAAGTGTAATAAGAACTTCACATTATGGGTCAAAACCCTCAACTAATCCTCCAACTCCAATAATCAAGGCATAGTCACTCTACCCATAATCATTCTTAATATTCACATTCACATGTAATTTATAGCAAGCATTATCTTACAAAGAAAAGTAGACAGAAGCATATCTCAACACTGAACCATAAATCCTTGAATTATTCACCAAATGTCCAACTTCACTTCACAATTCCAAAATATCATCACACTATCAAAATTATAATCTACTCATCAATACGAGGATAACAACAACCATATTGTACCATTATGCTTCGAGTCCAAAAATGACATCAAGAACCCCAAATGGGTCCCACTTATGGAAATTGCATTTCCAAGACCAACCCAATATTCATACATTCACAAGGAATTATAAACCTCAAAAATGGGTGAAAACCAAGTTAATTTTGGGTTAAAATCAAGGCCTTAATCTATTTGGGCTTTTGGTTAAGAGCCAAGAAAATTCACCAAGAATGGGATGAAATCTTACCTCAAATTGGAAGATAATCATGAATATAGAGGTTAATCAAGCTCCCAAGTCACCCAAAAGTCTAAATTTTGAGTTATCACACTCATTAGGGCTTTTTTTCTCTCAAGGAATGAAAGAGGAATACGCAAAATTAGGCAAAAAGGGCTATTTATACCCATACCAGGTAATCAGGGGTTGAATCGCACACTAAGTGTACAATCACACTATGTGACCTCAGGAGAAGATGTGGTGACTACCACAACATTTGTTAGATTGCACTATCTCCATTGTACACAAGATATTAGCTAAAACTTTGAAAATTTCCAAGTTTTTGCTAAGGCCTTGGGATTTATTTGGAATCCGATATATGCAAATAAACTATGTAACCATACTAAATTCAACATTCCAAACACGATAGAAATGTTGGATTTTCCATCAGAGATCATTTCAAACAAATGTGATTCCCACAATCATATTTATAATTTCCAACTTTTTGACTAAAAGGTCGAAATAAGCTCGAGTGCATCGAGACTCAAACCAAAGATCTATCTAGCCTAAAATCAATATTCTGGAGTTGCTGGCTTAGTCAGAATTTGCATTCAAGATCATTTTATTATATTTTTTTCTAGTGGCCATTTCAAATCATCAAAGACTTCTAAACAAGGAATTAGCTCTAAAAACCAAACTAACTACCCACTAACTGAACTGTCAGTCCCAATAAGTCATAAATGACTTGGGGAAGCTATGGGAAATCTAACGGCAAAACTAAGAGGAAATATAAAAAATAACCTTGAGGATCATTACATTACCAACATTATTTCATAATACACTAGTCAACCGTTACCCATCTTTTATCGCCAACATCAGCTATCAACTAGTCACCATTTATTTCTATTCACCATTTTATCAATTAGGAATCCTTTGTCACTGGCCATCATAGTTTTAGTTAGCCATTACCTTTTATGCCATATTATACCATGGAATATTTATACAAATGTATATCCAGACTCGAAACAGTAATTATAATCACTATCGAAAATTGAACCTAGAATATTTATCATCAAGAAACAAAACTAAACCAATAATAAATATCATCAAGATTCAAAATAAATCGGTTATCATTATACCATCAACATAATAGCATAATCAATAGCATAAATAACAATGTAATCATTCTTCAGATTTACCAATAATATCATCAAGTACTAAGATGTCTCACCATAACCTCAACACCCCTTTCTAAGAGTCTAATAGGCATAAAGGTTTGCCAAGGCTAACATATGTCATACCCTGAGGTGGTTTAAAAGTTCACTCTAATCCTCGAGTTTTATTTTAGATAAATTTCTACCCGAACTAAGCTTAAGGTATCTAAATCACTCTTAGATGTCAAACAAGCCTTAGTTAGCCCTAAGATAGGAAATTTGCATAAAATATGAGTAACTAGGTTAACTATGCCTAATTTAAGTGACCCAAGTCATTCTCATGCTAAGAATAAGTGATTAAGTCCCATTTACCTAAAGTATAAGGGAACAAGCTAAAGGATTCAAGCTTATAGTATCAAAATAGCATAAATGGCTCAACTAAACCCTAGTCTTGTAATTCATCAAAAAAACACCTAAACCCATCCCAATCCAATAAAATATCATAAATATACTATTAAATAGCTCAATATTACAAAGATTAAACCTAGTCTACCTCAACGCTGAAGAAAGCTCACAAACCATTAAACATTTGCTTTTCCCTTCTAAGAAATCTCCTCAAGATGCCAAACTATAAAAATCATATTCTACACATCAATACAAGAACAACGATACCCATATTTCACCATTGTGCTTAGGGTCCAAAAACAACATCAAAAACCCCATATGGGTCCTACTTATGAAAATCATATTCGCGAGGCCAACCTAATATTCATAATGATCAAGGAATTATAAATATCAAGAATAGGTGAAAACCAAGATAAATTAGGTATAAAACCAAGCCCTCAAGAAATCGAGGTTTTGGTTAAAAATTCATCAAAATTCACCTAGAAAAGGCAGAAATCTTACCTTAATTTGAATGATAATCATGAAAATAGATGTTAAACAAGCTTTATAATAACCCACTAATGATATCTAAAGTTCATCTCATTTTAGATGATGATACGGTCGTTGTCAAAATATAGTAACCCAATAGAGGTTGGGGTCAAATCCTAAGGGAGCATATGGAATTGTAGATCTCATCAGTTATAGTCAGTAGATAGAATAAGAAAAGTAGATAGGGGGTTTTGTGTAGTAATCTCAAGTAAGTAAATATATTAACTTTGGTTGTAATTAGTCATAGATGAACATTAGGATTGTATTCCTCCTAGCTTCTAAACTCCATAGGCTTATTATGATTTGTTGAACCAACTCGATACTTTGTATGCAAAATTAATAAGTTATGTACCTTCTGTAGTCTTTTGGACAAGAAAAAGGATTTTACCCTTTACCTTTTGAGTCTCAGGATGTCTCCTTACTAACCTTTATCTTGATCCCAGTTAACTATTACTTTTTGAGTCTCTAGTTATTAGATGAAAGCCATCTTACTTAGATATTACCTGGATCAATAGTTAAACCTTAAGTTATTGTTGTCATTATCTTTTTGTAGTCACTACTCCTCTTTTGGAGTAAGTAGCAATAATCTAGGTGGGATCCTAATGTTTGCAACCACTAAGAAATCTATTATAGTGAAGATAATGCAATGCATGCCATGAGTATCGTTTCAATTGAACAATAGCACTTCCCCTACTTTGTTAATCTGTCAGGGTTTCCACAACCCTAGCTATGGGTTTTCAGCCGTTCATGCCTGTGAAGAAATCAATAGCATTCATAACTGAAAGCATAGATGAAATCATAATGATGAGAAGTATAAAATTCAAAAACTACAATTATATTAATGAACTGAAGTCAATAGAAGAGAATCCCAAGAACAAAATCGGATCTTGGAATCAAAATATATTTTTGAGGATCAAAAGTACATAAATCCTACTAAAAAACACATAAATGGTATTCATAGTACATGAGAAAATCCTAAAACCAAATAGGAGAAAATAGGGTTGGTGGCCACATGTGGTCCGTACTAATGCTCTGACCCTGGGCGCAAGTAGTACCTGCAGTCCTGACCCTGGGTGCAGTACAGGGTGCGGAACTGGATGACAAAAATACTACAAGTCAACTTTCAGGATATTGGACTTCTGGCACTTACTTTGCCTACTTATGGTCTGTGGATCCCATATGTGGTCCGTAGGTTGACTTAGTAAGTGTTGGAGTCATTTTTTTAGTTTTTCTTTGATTCTTATATATTCTTTATTCACGATCAAGCCAAAAAGTTTCCCTAACATCCATAATTGCTCCAAAAAGTAGCCAAAACACTTTTTTTCCTCTTTTTCATGAACTTAGTATCATAATATTATTTTTAAAAAAAAAATATCCAAAATGCATCATATCTAACAAAATAACCTCATAAACCTGTATATTTTCCTTAATTTACGCATTGAAAGTGCTATATCTCTATAGCATATCACCCGCAAGCCTCAATTTTGAGTTTTCACACTCTTTAGGAATTTTTCTCTTAAGGTATGGATGAAAAATGGGCTAATTCACGACTTAATTGGTCTATTTATACCCCTTCCAGGTAATCAAATATTGTAATCACATATTCAGATGTGCAATCACACACCCTGAAATCTATAGAAAGTGCGGTGATTGCCATAACCCTTGGTGTAATTGCACTACCCTCTCTACATGCACTAGTGAAATCTCCACTCAAGAGGTACGATTGCAGAGGCCCCGATTATCAGCTGAAACTTAGAAAATTTTCCATGTCTTCACCAATGCCTCGGATTTATTTGGAATTTGATATACATACATTAGATACATTCTGAATTCAATGGCAAAGTTGATTTTCCATTTGAGGTCGTTTTGACCAAATATGGATCCCACACCTAAATTTCCAAATTTTCAACTTTCTAACCAGTAGATCGAAATGAGCTCGAGTGCATCAGTACTTAAACAAAAGGTATACCTAGCCTAAAATTGATATTCTAGAGCTACTAGAATATTTGGAATTTACACCCGGGATCATTTTACTAAATATTTTTCTTGGTAGCTATTTGGAACTAATGAAAACTTTGAAACAGAGAAGTATCTCTAAAAACCAAATGAATACCCAGTAACTGAACTATCAATTCCAACAAGTTATAAATAACTCGGGGAACCTATTAAAAAACAATAATGGTGAAAATAATAAGAAATATGAAAAAAGACTTAAAGGATCATTACAAGTCCATATCTATGTTTGGGAGATAGTCCATTTGCATGGTGTGCCCATTTCTATTATTTTTACCCATAGATTTGTTTTTACTTTGAGATTTTTATGAGAATTTCAGGAGGTGTTGGGAACTCATGTGGATCATAGTACATCTTTTCATAAGTAGATTGATGGCCAATCCAAGCAGACTATTCAGGCATTTGAGGATATGCTCTAAGCTTATGTTATAGATTTTAGAGGCCAATGGGGCAACACATAGCCATGGAAGAGATTTCTTATAATAACAATGATTATTCAAGTATTGAGATGGATCTTTTTAAAGCTTTATATAGTGGGAGATGGCGGTCTCTGTTTGGATTATTTGAGACTTTTGAGGTTAGGTGATGTGGTACTTATGTGCTTCAGGAGTCGTTGGATAGAGTCAAGATTATTCAGGATAGGTTGAGAGTGGCTTACAGTAGGCAGAACGACTATGCATACCATAGGATTTGTGCCTTGATATTTGGAGTTGGTGATTGTGTATTCCTCCATCTATCACCCATAAAGGATGTGATGAGGTTTTGGAGAAAGGGGAAGCTCAGTCCTAGATATATTGGACCTTTTAATATTCTTTGCATAATTGGTGATGTGGCTTATGAGTTAGATTTACCTTCATATTTTTCCGTTGTTCAACTAATTTTACATGTCTCAATATTATAGTGATACATTCTCGATCCATCTCATGTGCTTAGATGGGACTCAGTCCAGTTGGACGAGCATTTGATCTTTAGTATGTGCTCATTTTGGCTAATGATTTTAGGCGGTGCGCACTAGGGAGATTCCTATAGTTACGGTTTAGTGAAGGCACTGACCAGTGCAGAAGGCCACTTAGAGATACAGAGCGAGATGTAGACCCCTGATCCTCAGCCGTTTGAGGCTTCAGGTACATCCTAATCCTTAGCTTTTGGGGATGAAAGTTCCTTTAATAGTGGATATTGTAATGACCCTTCAGATTATTTTCTACATTTCCACTTATTTTCACTAATAGAGATTTTCCATAGTTGTACAATGTCATTTATGACTTGCTGGGACTAACAGTTTTATTATCAGGAAGGTTGTTTGGTTATTAGAGCCATTTCTCTATTTTGAAGTCTTTGTTGGTTCCAAATGGACACCAGGTAAAAGATTAGTAAAACGACCTTGTATACCAATTTTTACTGCCCCATCAACTCCGGAATATCAATTTTAGGCTAGGTATACCTTTGATTCGGGTCCTGAGGCACACGAGCTCATTTTGACCAATTGGTCAAATAGTTAAGAAAATGAAATATGGGTGTAAGACCCACATTTGGTCAAAAAGTCCATGGAATTTGGTATGGTTACATAGTTCATTTACAGATATGGGATTATGAACAAATCTTGAGCACCCGATCGAGCCCATTTTGGACTTCAAAAATCTGGTGCACAAGGTTTCTGGTGCACTGCGATAGCGGTACTTGGACCACGATCGCAAATCGCTATGAAGAAGAGATCCCATAATCATAAAGAGGTGTCACGATCGTGACTCGTGTGGCATATGGAAGATGGTCTAATCGCAAGTCCTTAAATGGTGATAGCGACTGTCGAGGACCTAGATAGTGTATAAAAGCACCCCTTTTCCATAATTTTTGGCATTCTTTATCACTCCCTTAAGTGCTAAGAACCCTAAATAGTCTGAGATCTTAAAATTGAATCTTATTGGTGGTTGATAAGCTAGAGTAACATTTATTTTCGCAATTTTCTTCCAATTTGAGGTAAGAATTCACCATTTTCTTAGTGATTTTTCTTAATTTATTTCTCAATCCCCTCCCCCAAACCTTTGGGCCTTGATTTAACCCTAATATAGCTTGGTTTTCACCCATTTTTAAGGTTAATTATTCCTTGCGCTTGTAAGAATGTTAGGTTGGTTTCGGAATTGAGATTTTCATGAATAGGACCCACATGGGGTTTTGATGTGATTTTGGACCCGAACCACAATGGTGCAACATGAGTATTGTTATTCTTGTATTGATAAATAGAATGTGTTTGTGCTAGAATGGCATCTTAAGGAGGCTTCTAGGAAGGGTAAACCAAAGCTTTAGCGGTTCATTAAGCTTTTTCCGGCATCGAGGTAGGATAGGTTTATCCCTTGTTAGATTGATCTATGTCATAGAATGTTTATGATATCTTACTGGATTTGGGATGGGCTTAGGTGTTGGATTGATGAAATGAAAGACTTGGGTTAGTTGGACCATTTAAGCTAAATTGAAATCCTAGAGTTGAAATACTTAGCTTGTTTCCTTAAGGGTTTGGTGAATTAGACTTCATTACTTATGTTTAGCATGAGAATACCTTAGATTGCTCAAGATTAAGTTAAATGCTCTAGTTAATCATGCTTAAGGTAAGTTTGACCTTAGTTTCTTACACCAATGAAGGTTGCCTTAGTTTCTATTAGACTTAGTAAATGTATTTAGGGAGAATCTTTACCTTAGGACTAATTGTGATACGCCCCAAAACCGGGCCATGTCGTAGGGGCACCTCAAGCCCACATGAATCGAAGCTCACCCCGATAACCCAACCTAATTATCATCACATCCATCACAAGTGTTGGGTGAATCCCGACCATATAATAAGATAGCGGAAACAATACTAGAAGTCGTAACTTAAAAATGTTTACTATTTCATATATATCAACACACTAGCCAATACACCCAAGTTTACAGTCATCCACAACACCTAATCATATATATATCAACACACTAGCCAATACATAATCCCAGGACAATAGCCAAACCATGTCAAAATAAGACTAAGTCTAAAAATAGGAGACCAAGAATGAATGTCTTCTAAAGTAAGGAAGCCCACCACTCCAAAGTCAATGCACGAACCACTTCAATCACCTAATCACTATGCAGGAAGAGAAGATGATGCTCCGACCCCTTTGGAGCGCTAGCATGTAACTCAAGGATAAGGATAAAATAACATCATTATTCAACAACAAGTTAATATATTACATTTGATCATAACCACACACTTAGCATTAAATATAGGTATATCACATTCTTATCAAGAAATTAAGGCTCAAAAACATTCTTGAACATTTATTTGTTAGACATGAAGTTGGGGACTCCGACCCTCCAAACTTATGGATTCAAGCATTTTTTATTAGGTATAGAAATTTAACCATATTTTGTCATTCATTAGACATGGACTTTTACCACACACACAATCTTTTAAACAAGGGACTCTAAACAAACACTCATATTCATTTAGGTAAGGGACTCTAACCACATGCCCACACATTAGGAATTGGACTCTAACCACATACCATATTAGATAGGGGACTCTAACCCAAGCCATTTCATTTGGCAAGGCACTTCAACCTCAAGAGATCTCATTGTGCAAGGGACTTTAACCACAAGAAATTTCATTAGGCAAGGGACTTTAACCTCAAGCCCTTTCATTAGGCAAGGGACTTTAACTTCAAGCCATTAAGAATATTATTAGTCGACACTCGGACTCCAACCCTTTGTCCATACATCATCATCTATTCAATTCACACTCAAGGACTTTAACCCCTTTAGATAAATCAACACTATACATGACCGCATGGTCCTCATGGGTGACTTTGTTGCTCAACCATTTCAATAGGCCAATGCCTTAATTCAATTCATCATATAATTCAATTTATGGTCATCAAGACCCTCACAAACTATTCATATTTTATTATCAATCTTATACCGCATTCATACCACACTTTAGTTCAACACATAATTCAAGTTCATTTTCAAGTTTAGGGACTTTAACCCCTCATTAACCATCACCCAACAAGGTCATCAGTTTTACCATACATGTCTCATAATACCTTTACAATATCATTTAACAACTATTCATACTTATTAGGCCATTTCCCTAGTTCGAAACATCATCAACATAAGACTAGACAATTCACTTAGACATTTTCACAAACACCTTGTGTGTATGCCTTTACCAAGGCCATTTTTACGGTAGAAATCTTCAAGATTAAAGTTACTCAAGACTCATATGTTATAAAACATAAGAAAATCACCCACATGTGCAAATCATCATCAATAACATCTATAAACACAAGTCTAAGCAATGGTCTACATTATTCATCATTAGGCAACAAAACCCTTTCATGTGATTTGAAAATCACCATGTAAATTTACTAATTCAAGTATAAAATACATGTGTTTAGAGATATTTCTCAAGGGGAAAATTTACATGCCTTAGACAACTTGATTCACCAAGAGTCTTGACTTTACTTTGCCTCTTGAAGATCACCCTTGAAGCCCTAGCCTCCAATTCTTCATAGATGAGTTTGAGAGAGTTTGTTAGGGTGTTTGATCCACTAAAAATGTGTTTGACGAGACGACATACACTTATATAGTGAGGGGACTTATGGTTTTAGGTATGTGAAATGACCACAATGCCTTTAGTTAAAATCTGTAAAATGAATGCATGCATGGGTACGACTCACCTTACGGATCGTACCCTAGGGTACGAGTGGTACCCGAACTCATACCCTTGGCTTCTCCTAGGTCATCTACACTCTTAAGGGTACAAACACACACCCTTGAGTCGAAACTAAAGGGTTTGACTCATGCACTCAAATGTATACAGCACTCGTACCAAATATAGTTCATTCTACACCAAGTGCCATACACCATATGACTCACCTAGGTATGACTCGTACCCTTAGGTACGATTGAGGGGAGGGTCACTCATGTAGTGTATAGTTTACTATCCTCCTAGGCTACTCAAGGTAAAAGAGGGGAGGGGAGAGTGGATACGACTTTTATCCAAGGGATATGACTCATGCCCCTAGTCATACCCACCCCAGTGACACCAAATAGAGAATTTCTTTCAATGGTTCAAAATCTAGGTGTTTCAATTCTCCTTCACTTGGATCATTCATCCTCGAATGATGGGTAAGGTAAGTAAAAATACAAGATAACATATCATTACATATCAAAACAACCTTCAAACAAATTGGAACAAGCATACAACAAGGATATAACACACATCATGATCATTATCAACGAATCATTCACTTCATCGTCTTTAGGACTCAAACCCATTATTTATCAAGACACTTGTTAATTGAAAAGCTTATGGACTTAAACCCTTACTTATCAACACTTAATCATTTCACAACTTAGGGACTTCTACCCATTGACTTATCAAGGATACTTGCTCAATTCAAGGATTAGGGACTCGAACTCTTCATTTACTAAAGACATGAATCAACTCAAGATACTAGGGACTTAAACCCATCATAACAAGACACACATAATTTCAAAGCATTAGGGACTTGAACCCATGGTATAATAAGACAGAAATCAATTCAAAGCTTGGGTACTTTAACCCATTGTCTAAACAAGGCATAACTCAATTCAACACATTGGGGACTTTAAATCATTGTCTGTCAAGGCATAAATCAAGGTAAGAAGATTAATATATACCTTCATAATAAGTTCCCAGGATGGGAAACAAATGAGGATACTTGGAATTCATGTCCTCTTCCGCCTCCCAAGTAGCTTCCTCGAACTTTGTGTCCCTCCCTAGAACCTTCAGCAAAGCCATTTCTTTTTTTCTTAACCGATGAACGTTCCAATCTAAGACTCTCACCAGAATCCCCTCATAGGGCAAAGAGTCTAAAATACCAACATCTCTCAAGGGAACAACCAATGAAGGATCACCCACACATTTCTGCAACATAGAGACATGGAAAATTAGGTGAATAGAGTTCATGCTAGAAGGTAACTCCAACTCATAGGCAACATTGCCAACCTTCTTCACAATCAATTAGGGACCAACATACCAGGGACTAAGCTCCCCCTTTTTACCAAATCGCGTCACTCCCTTTATAGGAGATCCTTTCAAGAATACCCAATCGCCAACACTAAACTCAAAGTCCTTATGCCTCTCATCCATATAGGACTATTGGCACCTTTGAGTGGTTTTCAACCTATCATGAATCACCCTCACCTACTCTAAGGTTTGGTGAACTAAATTGGGGCTAAGCAACCTACGCTCGCCAACTTCGTACCACTCAATAAGAGATCGACATCTCCTACCATACAATACCTCAAAAGGGGCCATGATTATTCTAGAGTGGTAATTATTATTAAAGGTGAACTCAATCAAAGGAATGTGGTCATACCAATGACCACCATAATTAATCACACAAGCCCGTAACATATCCCCCAATGTTTAGATGGTCCTTCCATCTTTCCTATCCGTTTGTGGGTGGAAAGCAGTACTAAGGCATACTCTAGTTCCCAAACCCTTTCGGAATAACTTCTAAAAGTGGGATGAAAATGGAGGGCCAATATCAAAGATAATAGAAATTGAAGCACCGTGCAACTTCACGATATTCGCAAGATATAACTTAGCATAATCTTCAGTCGAGTAATTAGTCCTCATTGGCAAGAAGTGAGTGAACTTGGTCATTCGATCAATAATGACCCAAATAGAATCCCATTGATTCTGAGATTTAGGGAGACCCATAATAAAATCCATAATAATTTCCTCCCACTTCTTTTCGGGAAACACAATTTCTTGGTGCAACCCACTGGGCCTCATGTTCTCAACTTTCACTTGTTGACACGCCCTACACTTAGCTACATAGCTAGCCACATCATGCTTCACATTGCTCCACTAATAGAACTTTCTAAGGTCATGATACATCTTGGTGGAACCGGGATGAATAGCATAACGGGATCTATGAGCCTCGGCCATGACCCTTTCCCTCAATCCATCAACGTCGGGAACACATAGTGTACCTTGGTATCTCAAGATAGCATCATCACTAATCACAAAGTCCATAACTTTATTTTGGCACACATTAATATTGATTTTCATCAAGTCGAGATCCAATACTTTCTTTTCCTTTATCTCAACAACAAGAGATGACTGTGATACCGGATGCACAAACACACCACCATCCTCAATGTCTGCAAGTTGAACTCCAAGATTAGCCAAATGGTGAATGTCTTTCACCAATTCCCACTTATCCTCATCTACATGGGACAAACTTCCCATGGACAATCTATTAAGAGCATCAGCGACTATATTTGCCTTATCGGCATGGTAATTAAGACTCATATCATAGTAATTTAACAACCTAAGCTACCTTTTTTGTCTGAGATTTAACTCCTTTGGGGTAAATATATTGGAGACTCTTATGATTGGAAAAGATATAGACATGAACCCCACAAAGATAAGGCCGCCAGATCTTTAATGGAAAAACCACGACTAACAACTATAGGTCATAAGTAGGGTAGTTCTTCTTATGAACTTTTAATTGCCTAGAAGCATAGGCCACCACCCTACCAAGTTGCATCAATTCGCAACCGATACCAACACGATAAGTATCACAATATACCACAAAACCATTACTACCCTCGAGCAAAGTCAAAACTGAAGCCGAAGTTAACTTCTCAAAACTACTCTCACACATATCCGAGCACAAGAACTTGCCCCTTTTTGGGTCAACTTTGTCAATGGGGCAGCTATAGCAGAGAAACTCTCCACAAATCTTCTATAGTAATCAGCTAGACCCAAGAAACTCTAAGTATCAGTTAGAGTAGTAGGTCTTGGCAACTTCTTAACCACTATAAATTTTTGGGGATATACCATGATCCCTTCACTAGACCTAATATGACTAAGAAAAGCTATGGCTTTTAACCAAAACTCACACTTGGAGAACTTGGCATATAAACGTTGATCCTTTAAAGTCTGCAACACGACATGGAGGTGATCGACGTAATCTGCCTCAATCTTATAATAGACTAAGATATCATCAATGAAGACAATGACAAATATGTCCAAGAAAGATGGATGCCCCTATTCATAAAGTACATGAATGCCATAGGGTCAATGGTCAACCCTAAAGATATGACAAAAAACTCATAAAAACCATACCGGGTTCTAAAGGTTGTCTTAGGGATATCCACATACCTAATCTTAAGCAGATGATAACCCGATCTAATATCAATCTTAGAGAAATACTTCGTACCCTAAAGTTGATCAAACAAATCATTGATCCTAGGAAGAGGATATTTATTCTTTACGGTCACTTTGTTGAACTGATGATAATCAATGCAAATACGAAGGTAACCATCCTTCTTACGTATGAATAACATGGGAGCACCCTACAAAGACATACTAGGGTAGATAAAACCTTTAACTAAGAGGTTTTTCAATTGCTCCTTTAGATCTTTTAGCTCTACCAGAGCCATTTTATAAGGAGGGATAGAAATCGGATGAGTGTTCAAAATAAGATCAATCCCAAAATTAGTTTCCCAATAGGGAAGAACACCGAAAAACACCTTGGGAAACTCATTAACCATGGGAATGGATTCTAAAGAAGGCTCTTCCAAGGTAAAATCTTTAAGTCAGACCAAGGGATACAAACACCCCTTTGAAATCAAATTTTGGGCCATTAGATATGAAATAAACCTTCCCTAAGGCACTAGGGAACCACCTTCCTATACAATGACCAGCTCATTAGGAAATTGGAACAAGACCCTACTAGTTAAATAATCTAAGAAAGCATAGAAAGAGTGAAACTTATCCATCCCCAGAATGACATCAAAATCAACCATGTATAACTCTACCAAGTCTTAAAGAGTATCTCTACCACCAACTGATATAATGCACCCCTTATAGACAATTCTAACAATCATATGGTCTTCGACCAGGGTAGAAATAAAAAAAGAGACCGACAGACTCTTGAGACCACAATGAAGATGCACATCTATATATGGGGTCACATAAGAAAGAGTAGACCCTGTATCGAGCAAATAATACACATCACGTGATAGCATCGGGAGATACCTCAGAATCCTTGCAAGTACCAAGTACACATAAGCGGTTTTGGACAGCGCTGGTGCCAACAACAAAAGCAGAGATAGGCATAGCACCCTTCGATGCGAGAGTAGATGGAGTAGCAATAAGAGCCCTGTTATCCCAAAAAGATACTAGAAAGGGGCACTCACACTGCATATGCCCAATCTGACCACAACTAATATATTTGGTCCTCCCCTTTTCACTCTAACCACAATGACTCTGACCATAGAATCTAAAAGAAGGGTGGGGAGGAGCCAACTGGGCAACACTAGATTGGAATTGCGCGCCCTATGCTCGGGACCCACTACTATATTAAGACTGGCAATCACCTAAAAACTTCAGGTAAGGAGAGTAAACACTAGCAGAGGAGAAAGAACTCAAACTCCCTCACTTCTTCTATGGACACATTCCACCATCACTACCACTATGCTCAGAAGGCCTAAATTTTTTTCCTTGCCTCTCACTAAGCCTAACTTGCTTCTTTTTCTCTTTATTTACTTGTTGTAAATATATAATCAACCTAGAAATATCAATGTTTTCAATCAACAAGGCCGCCTTTCTCTCAAGGACTAACTCACGGGACAGTCTCAAGACAAACTTATGCATTCTAGCCCTCATTCTAGAAACCATCTCAAGAGAATACCTTGAAACTTGATGGAATTTCAAGGCATACTCTTCAACGGACATCGTCCCTTACTTCAAGTTTAAAACTTTTCCACCTTTGCCTCCCGCAACTTTTAAGGAAAAAAATGGTCTAAGAAAGCCTCGGAGAAGTCCTCTTGTTTGACGGGGACTAGCATCAACACCTCTAGATAACTTCCACCCCTTGTAACATTGACACGCTACATCTTTCAACTGGTAGGAAAAAACTCAATGGCCTCAAACTCCTAAGTATGTATGATTTGGAAGATCTTCTCCATTTCATCAATAAAGCCTTGAGGATCTTCCTCAAGCTTTGTACCAAAGAACATCGGAGGGCTCAACCTCATAAATTGTCCAATTCTTGTGGCCTCAGAAGAAATGGTAGTTGGAGAACCACACTTCAATTGAGAGGCTACCAATTTAGTCAAGAGGCTGATAGAACGACAAAACTCAAAATTTGTAGCATCCCCTTAAGGTGAGAAAATAGGAGGGTCACTCTCACAGTCGAGGTTGGTGTGGATAGGTGGAACCCTACAAATATGGTCAGATCTCGTAGACCTAGCCTATGTACAAACTCCAGAAATTGGATGATCCTCATCCATAGGGCTCTCAAAAGGGTTTGCCTGAGTCTCATATCGCCTTGGAGGCATAATTTGAAAGATAGAAAATAGAAATCAGAAGAATCCAAGACCTTAGACTCTATAGCTTGGGATTGAAATATAAGAATGGCAAACATTTCCTAAAATGTCTCGTAGCCCTTCTTTTATAAGCATCGCATGCATTATACCCATAAAAGAGGCCCTAATAAACACGGTATTGTGGAAACCCAATTGACCATGAACCTAGGCTCTAATACCAACTTGACACGCCCTAAAACTGTGACATGTCATAGAGGCACCTCAATCCTATATGAATCAGAGGTCACCCAAATAACCTAACCTAATCATCATCATATCCATCACAAAGGTAGAGTGAATACTGACAATATGATAAGATAGCAGAAATATACTAGAAATCGTAAATTAACAATGTTTACCATTTCATAAATATCAATAATCTAGATAATACACCCAAGTCTATAGTCATCCACAATACCTCTATATAAACCTATGTTTAGAAATGTATATGTCGGGACAAGACCCCGACAATAGCCAAACCAAGTCAAAATAAGACTACATCTAAAGATAGGAGACCAAGAATGAATGTCTTTCGAAGTAAGGAAGCTCACCACTCTAAAGTTACTGCACAAACCACTTCGATCACCTAATCACTGTGCAAGAAAATGAGATGATTTTTTGGCCCCTATGTCGCATGGGGACGTAGCATTCGAAGATGATTAGCGGTTGGAGCACTAGCATGTAACTTAACAATAAGGATAAAATAGCATAATTATTCAACAACAAGTCAATATATCACATTCAATCATGTGCATACACTTATCCTTACATATAGGTATATCAAATGAAAATCAAGAAATTAAGGCTCAAAACAATCTTGAACA
The DNA here is from genome assembly GCF_002878395.1 of Capsicum annuum. Classification (NCBI taxonomy): domain Eukaryota; kingdom Viridiplantae; phylum Streptophyta; class Magnoliopsida; order Solanales; family Solanaceae; genus Capsicum; species Capsicum annuum. The sequence continues at coordinate 87,833,447 of NC_061113.1, forward strand.
TTCATTTGTTAGACATGAAGTAGGGGAATCTAACCTTTCACACTTATGGATTCAAGCGTTTCTCATTAGACACAGGACTTTAACCATATTTTCACATTTATTAGGCAAGGACTTCAGCCACACACACAATCATTTAAATAAGGGACTCTAACCACATACTCACATTCATTTAAGCAAAGACTCTAACCATAAGCCCACACATTAGGAAAAGAACTCTAACCACATACCGTATTAGATAGGGGACTCTAGCCAAAGCCATTTAATTTGGTGAGGAACTTCAACCTCAAGAGATCTCATCATGCAAGGGACTTTAACTATAAGCAATTTTATTAGGTAAGGGACTTTAACCTCAAGTACTTTTATTAGGAAAGGGACTTTAACCTCAAGCCATTACATCTATCATTACTCAACATTGGAACTCCAAACCTTTGTCCATATATCATCATATATTGAATTCAAACTCAAGGACTTTAACCTCTTTAAATAATTCAACACTATACATGACTACAAGGTCCCCATGAAAGCCTTTGTTGCTCAACTATTTCAATAGGCCAATGCCTTAATTCAATTCATCATTCAATTCAATTTATGGTCATTAAGACCCTCACAAACTATTCACATTTCATTACAAATCTTACGCCACATTCATACCATACTTTAGTTCAACACATAATTCAAGTTCATTTTCATGTTTAGGGACTTTAACCCCTCATTAACCATCACCCAACAAGGTCATCAGTTTTACCATACATGTCTCATAATACCTTTACAATATCATTTAACAACTATTCATACTTATTGGGCTATTTCCCTAGTTCAAAACATCATCAACATAAGACTAGACAATTCACTTAGACATTTTCACAAACACCTTGTGTGTATGCCTTTACCAAGGCCATTTTTACGGTAGAAATCTTCAAGATTAAAGTTACTCAAGACTCATATATTATACAACATAAGAAAATCACCCACATGTGAAAATCATCATAAATATCATCTATAAACACAAGTCTAAGCAAGGTTCCACATTATTTATCATTAGGCAACAAAACCCTTTCATGTGATTTAAAAATCACCATTTACACTTAGTAATTCAAGTATAAAATACATATATTTGGAGATATTTAGCAAGGGGAAGATTTAAATGCCTTATACAACTTGATTCACCAAGATCTTGACTTCACTTTGCCTCTTGAAGATCACCCTTGAAACCTTATCCACCAATTCTTCAAAGATAAGTTTAAGAGAGTGTTTTAGGGTGTTTGATCTACTAAAAATGTGTTTGAGGAGGCCATATACACTTATATAATAAGTGTACTTTGATTTGTATGCATGATAAATTACCACAAGTACCTTAGCTAAAATCTTTAAAATAAATCCATGCATGGGTACGACTCACCTTACAAGTCATACCCTAGGGTACGACTAGTACCCTAACTCGTACCCTAGTCTTTATCTAGGTCACCTACACTGTTAAGGGTAATATAACAAATCCTTGAGTCATATACAAAGGGTAAAACTCATGCCCTCAACCATAGACAATACTCATACAAAAAATAGTTCATTCTACACCAAGTGTCATGCACCAAATGACTCACCTAAGTATGACTCGTACCCTTAGGTATGACTGAGGGAAGGGTCACTCATATAGTAGACAGTATACTATCCTCCTAGGCTGATCAAGGTAAAAGAAGGAAGGGGAAAGTGGATACAACTCGTATCCAAGGGGTATGACTTATGGCCCTAGTCGTACACACCCCAGTGACATTAAATGGAGAATTTCTTTCAATAGTTCAAAGTGTAGGTTTTTCAAATTATAGCTTGTCATACATCTAAAAGTGGATTTAGATACCTTAAGCCTAGTTTGGGTATATTTGGCCTAAAATAGAACTTTCGAATTAGAAGTAGACTCTTGACCCACTTTAGGCTATGACACATGTTAGTTTTGGTAAAACCGTTATGTTTATTAGACCCTTGGAAATGTGTATTGAGGTTATATTGAGAAACCTTGATGAATGATTCTTATGTTGGTTAAGAGAGAGTTAACGCCTATTTATTATGCTAATATTTATGTATGTTGATGACACTATTTATGATATTTACTATATATATATTCGATTCAAGTCCAGAAGATGATTATGTTGTGATTATTTACTCGATTCAATTTTGGAGGATGATTATGACCTTAATGATATATTTATCAATTCAAATTTGGGTATTGGTTATTTATCAATTCAAGTCTGACTATTGATTATTTAGCTGTTCGAGTGCAGCTATTAATTATTTGTCGTTTCAGGTTCGACTATTCTCTACATTTACTAGTTTGAGTCTAGATATGCATACTATACCATGATGATATACTTATTAATATTGACGACATTGCGGTATAAGATTGAAAGAAATAATTTGGCATGCATACTAAGCCATAATGATATACTTACTAATATTAACAACATTGCAGAGTAAGATTGAAAGCAATAATTTGGATAAGTTGTAAAATGAGGAAATGGTTATAATGTGGCATGACATAAATAAACTCTAATCGTAAAATGACTAGTTGTCAAATGATGTTTAGCGGATAAATGACTATGATATATGATGACTATCCAATAATTGAATTAATGATAAGAAATGGATAGTCGATGAACAGTGACTAGTGTATGAATGATGATAAGGTTGCTATATCACGATAAATTATGAAATGGTGGTTAAGCAATGATGATAGTTAGTTATAATGTTGGTTGATTGCTTTATTGTATCCTTAAGTGTGTTCTATAGGTGTATGGGAGTCAGTGATGAGTTATTTATTTTTCCACACCAATTGGCATATGGGAGCCAATTTTGTAGTTTGTGATTTCTTGCGTGATATTGTCTTACATTATGTTATCATTTTCGTTTATTTACTTATTATGAACAGTGGCGTTGGAGATGATTCAGGTTCATTTCTGTACCTTGACTTAGTTATGATATCTTGCATTTTATCATACTTATATCATAATTTAGCTTAGTCAGTCGATGATGCCTACTATGTACCCATTGTTTTGGTAATCATACTACAATTCTATACCTTTTTGTGTAGATCTGAGTGCTAGTTGATTTGTGTTCGTGCACTTTGGATATCCGGAGATAAGGTGAGCTCTTCGAGTTAATGTTGCCCATTTCTTTCTATCATTCTATATTCAATCTTTTGATTTCAGACATATGTATTGACTACTCTAGATACTTGGGTTGTATTACTACTGTTAGATGCCCTTGTACTGGATCTACTAGATCGTGGGATGGTATCTTGTATTAATTGTTTTATATATTTGGAAAACTTGGCTTATTTATATATTGTGTTCTTAAAATTTTCCTATGTTCGGCATTTTACACCAAATTAACCCATTACGTTATCTCTGAGTTATGGTTTGGCTTACCTACTGGCAGGATTTAGTAGGTGCTATCATGACTCATAAATCAAGTCATGAAAAGACTAACCATGAATTGCCTCAATCTTAGTTAGTCCTACCATAATACCATCCTTAGACATCATATGTCCAAGGAATACCACCGAATCAAGCAAAAAACATACTTGGAGAACTTCGAAAAAAGCACAAGATCTCTCAAAGTCTGGAGCACAATCCTCAAATATTGTCCATGCTCCTCTCTACTCCTCAAATACACAAGGATGTCATTGATGAACACAACAACAAAGGAATCCAACGAAGGCCTGAATACTCAGTTCATCAAATACATAAACGTGGTTGGGGCATTATTCAAACCAAATGACATCACTAAGAACTCATAATGACCATAACGGGTCCTAAAGGTTGTCCTTGGGATATCCCCATCTTGAATTCTCAACTGATGGTAACCAGGCCTCAAATCAATCTTAGAAAACACTGTTGCACCCTGAAGCTGGTCAAATAAACCAACAATATAAGGCATAGGATAATGATTTTTCACCGTCACCTTATTAAGCTACCTATAATCAATACACATATGCATGGAGCCATATTTATTCTTAACAAACAATACAGGAGCTCCCCAAAGAGATACACTTAATCTAATAAAACCCGTACCAAGAAGACCCTGAAGCTAAGAATTTAGGTACTTAAGTTCGGTAGGAACCATATGGTAAGGTGCCATAGAAATATGCTAGGTGTCAGGATCGAGACAAATAGTAAACTCAATCTCACGAACAGGGGGAATACCACATAGGTCAGTGGGTAACACATCAGAAAACTTACAAACTACAAGAATAGAGTCAAGTGACGAACACTCCACACTAGAATCATAAATTTAAGCAAGATAAGACTCACAACCTCTTAAAAAAGTCTCCTAGCACACATAATAAATGATCCCTATCGGCTCACGGCTAACAGCTCCCTGCCACACATCAGAGGGAACCCTGGGAATGGCTATGGTAACTATTTTGGAAAAACAATCCATGACTGCATGATAATGGAATGACCAGTCCATGCCCAAAATCACATCAAAATCCACCATATCCAGAATAATAAGATCAACAATAAGTATCAATATCTCTAATAGTCATAACATATTATAGGAAAACTCTATCCACTACTAAAGAATCACCTACAGAAGTAGATAGGCACAATGGCATTGGTAATTAATCACAACGCAACTCCAACCATGGTGCATTATAAGTATCTATATAAGAATAAATGGATCCCAGATCTAATAAAGCAAGGGCCAACTGACGGCATACCAAAATCATACTTGTAACAACAACATTTAAAGTCTCAGCCTCGTGTCTAGCAGGTACTGTATATAACTGACCACGCCCACCACCTGGCTAGGAACCTGACCGATCTCCTGTCCTACCTACCTGAGAACCTCATTGAGTACCTTAGAAACTATCCCTTCGACTCTAATAGGGGAAGCGCCTGAGCTAAAATAACAATCGCCCCATAACTAAGGAACTTATGTGAATAGTGACTAAGAGCTCTATAAGTATAACATAAGTACTAAGTTGAATTAGAACTAATAGATCCGGCTAACCCAGAGTAACCACCACAACTAAAATGACCAAAAAATAAACCCCTCGAAGACTAACTGCCCCCTTAACCAAGGCGGTCTCTGGCACTAGATTGGCCTTTATCAGTAATTTAAAGAGCTGCCAGAATAGGTCGACTAGGCTAACTCTGAGTCTGATAGGATTGATGCGAAGAATACCTAACATGAGAGATACTGTAACTACCTTGATATCTACGCCTCTTATCGTTGCCTCCTTGGGCCTCATGATGCATCTCTTTTATCACTCGAGCATGATATGACACCTCATTAAAACACCTACCCACAATAACTAAACTCTAAGTAGACATACGAATGGGGAATCTTAACCATCAAATAAGAGAAGCAAACTCTCTCATATTCAGTGTCTAGAATAAGAGTAGCATGTCTAACCAACTCGTGAAAACAAGCCTTATACTCTACATATGTGATGGAGCCTCATACTCTGTAACTGTGATGGAGCCTCATAAGAATGCCACATAGCCTCTCGAAGATAGAAAATGGACATCATCATTTCAATGATCAGGACTTTACTAGACACTTGCTCTTGTACCAAAAATACCGGTGAAACCTGGATCTGAAACTAATTTATCACAACACGATTTATAATTCATGATGGTACCTACTTAATCCCGTCAGTAGACAAGACAAACTCTATCCTGGAGCTAATACAACGGGTTATTTTAGTAGGAAATGATCAACCATAGGCAAAATTTTAGAACACAATATATATAAATAAATAAAGTGTTCTAAAAAGATAAAACACTCAATATAAGATACCATCCCACGGCCAGATAGAGCCAGTACAAGAGCATCTAACAATAGAAATACAACCAAAATATCTAGAGTAATCAATACATCTATCTCAAATCAAAAGGCATAATATACAAAGAAGGAAATGGGCAACTCAAACTCCAAGAGCTCGCCCTATCCCCGAATATTAACACCGTAAGAACATTAATCAGTGGTACCAATTGGTACTTGGATCTACACAAAAAAGGTATAGAAGTGTAGTATGAGTAACAAAATAATGGGTAGTCAGTAGGCTTATGTGATAACCCAAACTAGGGCCTGGTCGTAACGGATATCCCAATTCTACCGAGGACCAGAGACCATCCCTTTTGCCTAGTTAACACATAACATAACACCTAGAAGTGACTGAATTCCAAACATATAACAAGATAGGATAGTAATAAACTCAAAGACATCCTAGAATGTCAACATCCATACCCAATCCACAATAATATCCACAAAGCCTCTACTAATCCAAAAACAACCAACGTCAGGACGTGCCCCCGACTCTGAAAATGATAATGATAATGTGAATGTGAACTCTTTAATTCTAGTTTATCCAAGGAAACTGGTGGAATGACCATCTTTTGGAGAATGGAAGCTCACTACTTCACCACAAACAATCGACGAACATAGTTGATCCACCTAACATTATGCTGAAAAAGTACGATTTCCATCGGACCCTATATCGCATGGGGATACAGTGTCCAGAGATGGTTAGTGGGTTGAGAACTAGCACGTAACTCGAGGATAAGGATAAAGTAATGACAATTCAAAATTGAACTCAACTCAATGTACATTTTCACATACATGTGCATACATATATACTTATACAAAATATTGGGATAGGGAACAAGGCTTAATATGTAATTTAAAACTTTAGCCTGGATTGCATAGCTTAACTGTCATATAATAGTACCCACGGGCTATATGTGCCCTATCTCTCACCCCTGGTCGGGCACCAGTGCGTGTAGCCATATGAACAGGAGAATAATTTTATATATATGCATGGGGGACTGGAACCTCCCAATCATATATTAAAGGTGACAAAAGAACCCAATCAGGTAATGTAGTATGGGGGACTCAAACCTTCAAATCATATAGTAAGGTAGACTCAAACCACTCGGTCATAGGAAAGACGACTCGAACCCAAGGCTATTTAGACCCCCGCACCGGCAAATGCAGTTCCTGGTATTGATCCCTTAGAACCGCCGGTTCCATAGCCCAGCTACACAACCCTCTTTAAGCCTGATTAAAATATTTATCACACATTTCCATTCATTGAAAAATAATACTTATTTAGGCATACACTGTTGTATCATCATACCAACTATACTTGCAAGGTAACATTATCATGCCATTATAGTTCCATTAACTTTGGAAAATAACTCTCTTTGTTCATTAATACAAGGTAAGGGAACACCGACTCCCTTTGTTCATTAAATCGAACGTTCATATTTCAATAACCTCTTTACATCATGCAATCATTCCTAAAGTAGTTTAATGCAATTTTACTCATACTCAAAACCACTTCCACAAAATTTGGGTTGGGGGTTATTACAAATTCAATTGTCAATAATCATAAAAAAATGGGGAAATCACAATCTCATTAGTTTATTCACTATGCCCATGCACCCCACAATTTTAAAACCATATATAAAGCATGAACAATTCATGATAATCATGGAAAATAGTTAAGGAAAGATTCATTCAAAAACACTCAACCCATATCAAAACCTATGTTCAAATCCACATAAATAATCATATAATTTCATGCTTTAACTAAAAAAAAAAATATGGGTAGATTCACATGCATGAAATATTAAGAGTTATGGAGAGAATTTTGCCCTTGGAAGCTCTAATGATCAACTTCTTGGAAACCCTAAGTATCTTGACCTTTGAGAATTAAGAGTGTTTTAGAAGTTATTTTATTTGTTTTGGAGTGATAATGACACCCTAAAGGGGTTTTAAGTCATGGGTCATAATTTGGGGAAAAGAGGAAATATCCAAAGTACCCTAAAATAGAACATGAAAACTTATCGCCAGTGACTACGAGTCACTATACGACTCGTAAAGACATGTTATGGCTCATCACCACAAGTCATAGTCAAGACATCAACTGAAGGACCCTTCTTTAGTTACCCTATGATTCATACCACGTGACTCATTAGATGACCCTACAACACATAGGGTCTAAGTCATAGTCAAGATAGAAACTCTTGGAGCACACATTGGTTTGGCTACAGATAGGACCATATAACTCATTATGAGTCCTTATGACTTATTTTGAGTCCTTACGACTCGCAACCATAGTCATAGCCAAGATAGTAACATCAGGCTAGCATACTGGTTTGCCTACTATTGGGTCCTTGAGACGCGCAATGACACTTTATGACTCATAGCGAGAGTCGTATTCTGGGCAATGAGTTTAAGAACTCAGAGATTTTTCAGGGACCAAAATTTAGGATGTTTTACTCTCCCCTCTTTAGGATCAATCATCCTTGAATGATGAGACAAGGCATCTCTTAGCATGATTTAACATAGAATACAACCGCACTTACCTTTAACAAAAATAGAAAACATAAATACTAAGAGTAACACATACCTTAAGCACGATTATCTGGAATGGGGAACAAGAATAGGTATTTGAACCTCATGTCCTCTTCAACTTCTCAAGTAGCTCCTTCAAAGTTTTGGTTCCTCCTTAGAAGCTTCATTGAAACCACATCCTTAGTCCATAATAGACGGACTAGCTGATCCAAAATCTTAATTGAGACTTACTCATAGGATAAAGATTCTGAAACACCAACACTTTCTTGCAAAACCACCAAGAAAGGATCACCCACGCACATTCTCATTATTAAAACATAAAAAACCGGGTGAACAGAACCCAAACAAAGAGGCAACTATAACTCATAAGCCATAATATCTACTTTCTTCAATATCAAATACGAACCCACATAACGGGGACTGAGCTTCCCTTTCTTTCCAAACTGTATCACTCCCTCCATGCGAGACACCTTTAAGAACACCCAATCTTTAACTTAAAATTCCAAATCCCTTTTCTTCACATCCGCATAGGACTGTTGGCAAATTTGGGTGGTCTTAAGCCTATCCAAAATCACCATTACTTTCTCTATAACCTGATGAACAAAATCAACACTGAACAACCCAACCTCACCAGCCTCAAACCACCCAATAGGAGAATGACATCTTCTACTATAAAATCCTCAAATGGGGCCATCCCAATACTAGAGTGATAATTATTATTATAAGCAAACTCAATGAAAAAAAATGATCAACCCAACTACCATCAAAATCGATCACACAATCCCAAAGTATATCCTCCAACGTCTGAATGGTCCTCTTCACTTATCCATCCACTTGAGGGTGGAAAGCAGTGTTAAGGATCTCCTGAGTTCCTATACCTCTCTGAAAAGAATGCTAAAAGTTAGAAGAGAACTATGTACCGCGATCATATATAATAGAGATAGGTGCACCATGCAACTTGATGATTTCCTGAATAAACATCCTTGCATAATCCTCAACAGAGTAATTAGTTCTCACAGGTAAGAAATGAACAGACTTAGTCATCTTATCAATGATGAACCATATCGAATCAAACGGACTATAAGACCGTAAAAGACTGGTAATACAATCCATATTAATCAAAATCCTTGAGCAACTCAAGCCATCTCTTTTACCTAAGATTCAACTATTTTTGGGTGAACAGATATTACAAGCTCTTACGATTAGAATAAATTTCAACATGAACTCAATACAAGTAGTGGCACCAGATCTTCAAGGAAAATACCACATCCAATAACTCTAAATCATATGTTGGATAATTCTGCTCATAGACCTTCAACTGCCAAGAAACATATGCAACCACCTTGCTATGTTAAATCAACGCACAACCCAGTCCCATACAAGATGTGTCATAATAAATTAAGAAGTCATCAGTACCCTCAGGCAGGGTCAAAATAAGAGCATAAGTCAACTCTATCAACTTCTCAAATCTTTCCTCACAAGCACCGAACCATAAAAACTTCACCTTCTTCTAGGTCAACATAGTCAACGGAGCAGCAATAGATAAGAAAGCTCTCCACAAAACTCCTATAATAACCTGCTAAACCAAGAAGCTTCGAGTATCAATTAGAGTCATGGGTATAGATCACTTCTTAACCACCACAATATTCTGTAGATCAACCAGGATCTTTTTACTTGAAACAACATAACCCAAGAAAGTAAAAGCATTAAAATAAAACTCACACTTTGAGAACTTAGCATACAATCATTGATCTTTAAGGGCCTGTAACACTATACGGAGGTGATCGGCATGAGCTTCCTCACTCTTTGAGTACACTAGAATATGATTTATGAACACAATGACAAACAAGTCTAGAAACTAACATAATACCCAGCTCATAAGATCCAAATATTGTCGGTGCATTATTCAAACAAAAAGACATCACCAAAAACTCAAAATTACCATATCGGGTTTGGAAAGTAGTCTTAGAGATATATACCTCCCTAATCTTCAACTGATAATGACTCAACCAAAAGTTAATCTTGGCAATATATGTAGCACCCTGAAGTTGATCAAATAGGTCATCAATCTTAGGAAAAGGATACTTATTTTCACCATCACCTTATTCAACGAGCGGTAATCTATACACATTCAAAGGGACCCATCCTTCTTATGCATGAAGAGCATAGGAGCACCCCATGGGGAAACACTAGGATGAATAAAGACCTTATCAAAAAGATCTTTCAACTTGTCCTTAAGTTTTTTCAACCCAACTGGAGCCATTCTATTGGTAGGGATAGAGATAGGACAAGTTTCCAAGAGAAGGTAAATCCAAAAATCAATCTCCCTATCATGAGTAACACTAGGAAGATCATCGGGGATCAATTTGGGAATTTCACCGACCAGAAGGATAGATTGCAATGAAGGACCCTCCAAACTAGAATATTTAACTCAGACCAAGTGATAGAGACACCCCTTGGAAATTAATTTCTAGGCTCTATGATAATAAATGAACCTTTCCTTAAGTATTAAGGAACTACCTTCTAACTCAGTCACTAGTTCATTTGAGAATAGGAATTTGACCATTTGGGACTGATAATCTTGATAGGTATAACAAGAATGGAGCTAATTCATCCCTAGGATAACATCAAAATTGAATATATCTAATTCTATCAAGTCTACCAAGGTCTCCCTATCACAGATAAATATCATGCAACCCCTACAAACTCTTTTACCAAACCACAGAATCACCCACTGGGGTGGATGAAGAAAAGGGGTTTGAAATACTCTTAAGACCAAAAACAAAATGAACAACCACATAGGAGGTCACATAAGAGAGTGAAGACCCCAGATCAAATAGACTATACACATAACGGTAAATAAGTTGTAACATACTAGTGATAATATTTGGAGATACCTCAAATTCCTGGCAAATAGCAAAAGCATAGAGGCAATTTCGACTAGTGCCTGATCCAGAGTAGCACCCTTTGGTGAAGGAGCTGGAGAATCAGCAATCGAGACGTTATTATCCCGAGTAGAAACATCACGTAAAGGATAGTTCCTCTGCATATGGCCCAATTGACCACACCTAAAGCACTTATTTCTTCTCTCTTTACTAAAACCATAATGCTACTACCAAAAAATCAGTAAAGGGGATAAGACAAGGCTAACTAAGCTCCATTATCCTAAGACTATGCACCTCGTACCCTAGGACCATCACTATTTTGGAAACAACAATCACTGGATGGCTTAGGATATGGAGCACTAGCCGTAGAATAGGAACGAAAATTGCCCCACTTTTCCTTAGACTATTTTCCACCATCTCTACCACTCTACTACTGACCTCTACCCTAATTTAAATACCAAAACTTCGTACTTTGCCTCTCTCTATTTTTTACCTGCTTCTTTTTTTCCTCCTCGACCTGTTGTATATATACCATAAGTCGATAGATATTCACATCTTTGTTCAAGAAGGCAGCCTTGCTCTATAAAATTACATCACAGGATAACTCGGAAGTAAATTTTTTCATTCTATCTCTCATAAAAAACACTAGCTTAGTAGCATAATAGGATAACTAGTGAAATTGTTGGGAATACTCTTTCATAGTCATCTTACCCTATTTCAGATTCATGAACTCCTTAATTTTATCCTCGCTTAACTCTTGAGGAAAGAAATAGTCCAGAAAGGCACCCAAAAACTCATCCCATAGTGCCAACTCTATATCATCATCCCTAGACTGATCACACTTCTCATACCACTGATATGCCACATCTTTCAGCTAGTATGCGGCAAACTCAACACCCTTAGAGTTAGAAGTGTGCATCATACAGAAAATTTTCTCTACCTCATCTATAAACCCTTAACGATCCTCATCAACCTTAGAACTAGTAAAGGTCGAAGGATTCAGCCTCATAAATTGGAAAACCCTAGTGTCCCCAGAAGAACTAATAGCAGCAGCACCTGCAAGAACTGATTGATTTGACTAAGATGTCACTAATTTGGTCAAAAAATAAATAGAATGGCAAAACTCAATATTAGTAATCTCTCCTGGAGGTGAATGAGCAAGAATGTCACCCACAGAAGAAGGATCAGTGGGGGTCGATGGAATCCCACTAGGGCAATTAGAAGCAGCAACCTTATATCGGGTCTGAACTCCATAAGTAGGATGATTCCTATCTATATTGTCCTCAAGAGGGATAGAGGAGTTTCCACAAGCATCAGATCTTCTGGGAGGCATGATCTGAAAAGCAAACAAATGGGAATTAGATGAGATTTTAACACCCTAGACTCTACAGCGTAAAAGTAGATTACAAGAAAGGGAAACATTCTTAAATGCCTTTTAACCTCTCCCCCATATAAGTTTGGCGCCCTACACACCGATAAAAGAGACTCTACTTGACACGACTTTATGGAAATCCAATAAAACCAAACCTAGGATCTGATATGACCTTTGTCATGACCTGAACTAGGGACTGGTCATGACAGGTATCCAAAGTCCACTAAGGATCGAAGACCACCCCATTTGCCTAGTAAATACAAAACATAACACCTAGCAGTGGCTGAATTCCAAACATATAACAAGATAGGAAAGTAATAAACTCAAATACATCTAAGAATGCCAATATCAATACTCAATCCACAGTAATATCCATAAGGACTCTAATATTCCTAAAACAACCAACACCGGGACATGCCTCCGACCCTATTAATGAGAATGATAATGTTAATATAAACTCCTTAATTCTAGTTTATGAAAGGAAACTAATGTAATAATCAAGTCTTTAGGGGAATGTAAGCTCATTTCTTTACTATAAATGATCGACGAATAGAGTCGATCCACCAACGCTGTGTAGGAAAAATAGGATTTCCTTCAGACCCTGTATCACGTGGGAATATAGCATCAAAAGATGGTTAATGGGTTGAGCACTAGCATGTAACTCAGGGATAAGGATAATTCAATGTTAATTCAAAATCTAGTTCAACTCAATGTACATGTTCACATATATATTTGCATACATATATACTTATACAAAATGTTGTGATAGGGAACAAGGCTTAATAGATACTTTAAAAGTGTAGCCTGAATTGTGTAGCTTAACCATCATATAACATTACCCACGGGTTATATGGTCCCCAACTCTCACCCCCTGGTAGGGCCCCAGTGCATATAGCCGTACGAACTGGAGAATAATCCTATATATATGCATGGAGGACTCAAACCTCCAAATCATATATTAAAGATGACAAGCACCTAATCATATAATTTAATATAGGGGACTCAAACCTCCCAATCATATAGTAAGGTGGACTCGAACCACCTAGTCATAAGAAAGGGGACTCGAACCCTAAGCCATTTAGACCCCCATGTTAGAAAATATGGTTTCCAATATTGGTCTCCTCGGATGCTACTTTCTCGGCCTAACTACACAACCCTTAAGCCCTATTAAAACCTTTATCATACATTCCCATTCATTAAAATATAATACAGATTTAGGCATACATTGTTGGTATCGTCATACCAACTGCACTTTCAAGGTAACATCATCATGCAATTATAATTCCATTAACTTTGCAAAACAACTCTTTTTAATCATTAATACAAGGTGTGGGAACAATGAATCCCTTTGTTCATTAAATCTAATCATCATGTTTCAATAACCTCTTTACATCATGCAACTTTTCCAAAAGTAATTCAATGCAATTTTACTTATACTCAAAACCATTTCCACAAAATTTGGATTGGGTGTTATTGCCAATTCAATTGTCAATAATCACAAAATTTGGGGAAATCATAATCCCATAGTTTACTCACCATGCCTATGCACCCCACAACTGTAAAACCATATATAAAGCATGAACAAGGTATAATAAATCATGGGAAAACATTTCAAGAAACATTCATTATAAAACCCTCAACCCATATCAAAACCCATGTTCAAATCTGCATAAAGAATCATATAATTTCATGTTTTAAGTAAAAAAAAATTAAGGGGTAGGGTCACATGCCTGAAATATTAAGAGTTATGGAGAGAATTTTTCCCTTGGAATCTCTAATTGATCAACTTCTTCGAAACCCTAAGTATCCTGACCTTTGAGAATTAAGAGTGTTTCAGAAGTTATTTTGATTTTTTTTGGAGTTATAATAACACCGTAAATGGGTTTTAAGTCATAGGTCATGATTTGGGGAAAATAGGAAATATCCAAAATGCCCTTTATTAAAAGCTAAAAATTGTCGCTAGTGCCTACGAGTCACTATACGACTCATAAGGACACGTTATGACTCATCAACATGAGATACAGTCAAGAGAGTAGATAAAGGACCTTTCTCTGGTGATCCTATGATTCACAACGTACGACTCATAGGGTCCAAGTCGTAGTCAAGATAAAAACACTTGGAGCACACACTTGTTTGGCTATGGATAGGACCATACAACTCATTTTGAGTCCTTATGACTCATAACCACCATCATAGTCAAGATAGTAACATCATGCTAGCACACTGGACTACCTACGATTGGGTCCTTAAGACCCTTAATAACACGTTATATCTCATTGGAAGAGTTGTATTCTTAGCAGTAAGTTTAAAAATTCAAAAAAAATTCAAGGACCAAAATTAAAGGTATTTCGGGATCATCGGTCGACTGAGCTAAGCCATGATATAAGTATGATAAAATTCAAGATAACATAACTAAGTCAAGGTAAAAAAATGAACTTGAATCATCTCCAATACCGTTGCACATAATGATTTAATAAATCAGAACAATTACATAACCTAACATGGAATCACACAAGCAATCATAGTCTACGAAATTCTCTCCCGTATGACAATTGGTGCGAAAAAGCAACTAACTCATCACAGATTCTCATACGCCTGGAGAATATAATTAAGATAGAATAACTCAATCCTCCAATATTATAAATTAACAAATTGTTATTTATCCATTATTTTGCAACTTACCAATATTCCATCATTCATAAATGTACCCACATTTCACAATATTACCATCATTTAACAATCGTAGCATCTTTACTCATTAGTCATTACTTATTAGCTAACCACCTCTTATTAACTAATCCATTTGATCACTAGTCATCACATAACCTCTATTCATTATTTATCAACTAATAAAAATTCATCAACTAGATCATTTACCACTAAAATCCATTTATGCCTTGCTACATTATAGCCATTCCCTAATTTTCCCACTTAGCCGAATTGCTACAATCAATCTCACAACCCGATATAGTCAGTCATGGAAAGTATACCATTATAGTATAAAATACATATACAGACTCAAACCGGTAAATATAATCAATATCTAGAGTCGAACCGATAAAAAATTAGTAGTTAGACTCGAATCAGTAGATAATCAATGGTGTCATAATCATCCTCCAGATTTGAATCATATATATATATATAATTAACATCATAAATAATATAATAATCAATGGGTATCAATCCTCACATTAACCAACATAACCATCAAGTATAAAGATTTCTCAATATTACCTCAATGCACATGATACGCCCAAATTACACGTCTCTTATAAGAGAGTAAGCGATCATTGTTAAATATATAACCCAACTAGGTTGGGGTCAAATCCCACAAGGAATATGGTGTTAATCAAGACTATTTATGATTTAATCAACTAATAGCTAATAGTTTTCTACAAATGAGGGGGGGTTAGAACTTTATTTTAGTAATCCAAAGTCAATGTTTCAGTATTTCAAATTAATGATGAAGTAAAACCAGAGTTGTGTTCACTATGAATATTGTTATATGTTGAACAATAGTTGCAACAGAAGATTCTCATGACATGTAGGGAACTACATATTATTACTATCGATGATTGATCGAAATATCTTCTGACCTATTTAGATGTTTGATTACCTAATGCTCTCAAACTTAGGAAATCCATTTGTTTAAATTTATTTAATATCAAGTTGATTAATCTTGTTAAAACATTAACCATTACATGGCAATTTAAGGTTTCCAAATCCACGTTGATAATTCCCTTCCTTTAATTGACTTCTTAGCTTAAGAAAATCAATGTAAGGCTTAATCTATTGTTTGCAACCAACAGAAAAAATTCATTACAAAAGAATTATCAAGCAGTGCCTACAGTCATTCAAATCTTAGCCAACTAATAGAATTCAAAAAGCAACACTCATAGATCCCACAACTTTAATTATGGAATTTAGTTCCTCATGAGATAGAAAGAAATAGCATGCATTAGATCCAATATTCAAACGTAGTTAACTTGAAGAAGATGGAAATTTAAGATTGTTCTTCCTTCAAATTCAAACAAGAATCCCAAAAACCACAATAATAATTCAATGATAATTCAAAATCAAACTTAAGAAAAACCAAAATATATAAAAGTTGTTCTTGCCAATAAGTTCAAGATACCAATGAAAGTGTAAGAATTTTCTATTGATACTCATGACCTTTAGATTTTGAATTTCAAATTCTAGGTTATTCGCACCATAGTTGGTGACCAACTCTGACGGTTTATCAAAGAGTTGACGACTTATCAGTCAAGTCATCAACAGCTCTTCCAAATCCTTGCTCACTACCCATAGGTGATGACATAGGATGACGACCTATCAAAGAGTTGATGACTTATAAGATCAATTCATTAATATTTCTTTCCAGTCCTTATACACTTCCTATAGTTGACGACCACTACTAACGGCTAATCAAAGAGTTGATGACTTATCAGATCAAGTCATCAACAGTCTCTTCTAATCTACTTCAATCAAAAATTGTCCATCTTGATGTGGTTATCATAGGTTTTTATGCATCTTGACTTCCCTGCAATATTATATAAAATATAATAAAAAACAATAATAGTTACTTAAAAACTTACAATTATTTCAATTTAAAAGCCTTAATTGTGCTAACACAAATCTAGTATATCAACACCCTCAACTTAAAACACTTACTTTTCCTCAAGCAAATAATACATTATTATGCACACAACTAAACATCAATGTAAAGAGTAGCATTTGTTTCAATTATTTTGCACCCATCAAGAAACATGTGATCTTTTTCTACCAAGAAATAAAAAAATTCCATACCATCCTCAAAGTTCAAACAAACAAACCACTACCTAAACTTAGAGTATTCAATCAAATGTTTAGCAAGTTTTACAATCATTCACATGCCCTCACACAAAAGAAAGAAATTCCTGAATCCACATAACTCTTTGTTCTTATGGGAACCATATATTAAAATGCTCATTCTTAGAACAAAGGTCCAAATTGTGCACCTACAATGCGATAAGCTTGCCCTTACCATTCTGTTTAGTTCATCTAGTAGTCAAACTAATCTCACTACAAGGCTTTTTCAGTTTGAATCAAAGGCTTGAATGCAGGGAAGGTCAATTTAGGATTCATGACTTAGCCTCTATGTGATGACTTACACAACTTTGGCTACAACCACTAATTCCCTTATATTCTTCTCCAAAATAACTTTTGTAACCTTCTTAACAATTTATACTCAACACTATTTTTTTACATTTTTTTTTAAGTATACCAAATTTCACAACACTTGTACCAACTCTTACAACATCTTTTGCACCATCAGCCTTTCTAATGTAGCCACCCTTAACTTAGGTAATTTTCCTAAGTTGATGTGTAATATGTCCAAAGAGAGACTTGGCTAGAACGAGGCTTACTTGAGAACTTAATGAAGGGTTGTTAAGTTGTTGCAACAAAGAAGGTATTCTACTAGCTCAAAAAGGGATCAAAAGGGAATATCATATGTACTTACGAGTTAACTATCTTGGCTAATGGTTCAATAATCAAGAATGGCCTGTGATCACTTCTCAGCCGACTACTTAAGACCCTAACAGAATGATTTGGGAAATTTCTAGAGGCATGCACATAATAACGACATATTCAAAGAGAAATCTCACTCTCTTATGGTGTGGAATTGTGTGGACCTTACCAATTACTCAATTAAAACTCAACCTCAAGCAGGCAATATTGCATGCTTTTATAGACAGAAAGGGTTCCCATGCATCTAGTAGTAAATCTCACAATTAAAAATTTTGATTAGTACATTATTTTCACAAGTTTTTGAATCACAATTAAACACTTCACTAGCTACTCAATTACGTACTACTTTATGCATACATAATACAGAATTACAAATAAACAACCAAGCCTAAAAATGTTGATTCTATATATAACACTTAATGGTATAGAACACAGACGACATACCCTTGAGGTTTCAAGTACCCCCACCCCCACAAAGAAAAATAGGCATTGTCCTCAATGAAAAACTATCAAGCTATTATAACAAAGGTCAAGAAATATCTGCTCCATATCAAGCGTATGTGTCACGAGATACTAACTATATTTTTGCATCATAAGCAGGAGCAATCACATTAGTGGCATCAAACTAGGTAAATGCATTTACTACAGTAGTTGGTAGAGTAAAGAACTCCCCAATAGTCTCAGGAGGTCCACTAGCTGAGGCTCCCACAGCTCAGGCTCTTAATAATTCTTTAAGGGGCACACTCTCCTCCTTCGACTTCTTCAAAACATCATTCAATTATTTATTATCTTTTTTCCTCTTAGCTTTCTTCTTCAGTCTCCTTTTTTCATTGTTGTTATTTCATTTTCTTTTACCTTTATCCTTTTTATCCACCGATTTCCCAATGATGTCAAACAGTGATTCTTTATCTTTAGATTCTTCAACAACTGGCTCTGAGAGTATCATAAGATAGTGGCTTTGCAGGCATTGATGTCAGCTTTAGGCTTTTTCAAGGCTGCCTCAAGTGTAGTAAGATTAGGTACCAACATCTCTTTTATCCTTTTGTTAACCCGGTGCTTTATTTCATCAATGCACCCATGGAGAGTCAAGAAAAATACAATGGCTATTTTGAGCTTCTTGTCAACAGCTGACTCAAACTAATTAACAAATTGAGCCTCAAACCTTTTTCCCTACTTTACCAGCTTCTTAAAATTTTGAGGAGTCAAGGCATACTTAGACACTAGTATTGTAACCACTACATTTTCTTCTCTTTCTAGAGTAGGTGCATCTCCCATAACAGAAGTAGCTTGAGCTGAATCTGGTGCTAAAATCTGCATATTTTAAGTTGGGTCACTCTCCAAATCTGTACCTTTTTCTAGGACCAGCATTGGCTTACTCCCATCAAACCTGATGGGATAATGAGTTTTCTTGGCATGGATCTCTTTGTCTAATCCTGTGATAATTGTCACAAGGGATGCTTCAAATAATTTTATAATTATACGAGGGAATAGGTAACCTGTATAGGGTCGCATTACCCAAATCTTTATCTTGTCAGCAATGATTTTTGGTAAGTACAAGAGGAGGTTGGATAATAGACTATCTACCAAAACTGCTCTGTCCTCACCTATGATGTTATCTCCTGTTGTCGGCATCAATCTGCAATGTACCACTCCCCACCAAACTCTTACCTCCTGAGTCATTAATGACTTAAAGATCCTTGCACTTGGATTATGCAACCATTCAAGCTTCCCATCAGCCATAACCTGTGCTAAACAAGGGAATTGGTTTTCCTTATCCATCATCCTATGATAGAACTCCTGTGAAGTAACCAGAGGAATAAAGTTGGGACCATGCAGAAAATAATTGATTGTACGATCAAATAAGTCCACCATCACACCTCTCATCGATATGTGATTTATCTCTCTATTTTATATAAGTTTTCTAATGTAGCCTGGTAGTTGGTAAAAATTCCCTTACTAACATTGGGCAGTATGTATATCCTTCCTTTAACGTCCATGCTAGCTCATACTCTCCAAACACTCTCTTTAGCTGTGGGTACTTTCTCAACCCAGATGTGATGATTTTTATCTCTTCACCTATAGGTCTCTTAATGTTTTATTTTCGTGTTGCTATCAACTCTTCATGATATTTTATTTGCTTCTTTAATATTCCACTGTACACTGTCTCAAATGCTTGGATTCTTGCTTTTAAAGGTATCTCCCCTTGTTTGAGTGTCTTCTTCCATTGTTTTCTCAAAAGAATGTTGGTCAGAAGAGGGGTGCTCAGAAGTAGGTTGTTCTGAAGATGGTTTTTCAAAGAAATAAGAGTCTTCTTCTTCAGAGAGAACTTCCTCAAACACCTTTTCTTCAGGCTGGTGAGGAGGTTCTGCTATCCGTAGGCTTTCCCTTGTACGACATCTTTGAAGTTGTGCCTTTTCTTGTTTACTTTCTAACTCATTAAAGAGTCTCCAAGTCAAGTTCTCTTTGGTCACTTTCTTACTTACCTTATTTAATTACCATTTTGG
This sequence comes from Capsicum annuum, assembly GCF_002878395.1. Lineage (NCBI taxonomy): Eukaryota > Viridiplantae > Streptophyta > Magnoliopsida > Solanales > Solanaceae > Capsicum > Capsicum annuum. Next base: position 87,854,074 of record NC_061113.1, read on the forward strand.
TGGTATGGTTATATCAACATCAAGGAAAAAGAGTCATTTATTACCCAAGAATGAGTAAATGCAAAAGATTTAATTACATGTGTGTGATGACTTGGTTGATAAGTTATCACCTAGGTGACGGTTTATCAATCATGTCGTCATCTATAATAGAATCATCTCATTTTAGAGTAATAAGAGACAACTTGATCTGATAAGTCGTCACTTAAGTAACGACTTATCACCCATGTAATTATCCCAAGACAAAATGCATAAATTTTTCAACTCAGCTTATGACTTGGTCTAATAAGTCATCACTTAGGTGACGGCTTATCAGCCATGTTATTACCTTAAAATAGAATCCTCAGCCCTTTTTTACTTTGATTGATGACTTGGTTTGATAAGTCATCACTTAAGTTATGGATGATCAACTTATTGATTAGCCTAACTCGATTTCACAACTCATTCATCATAATTTTTAGCCTGGAATTTGAATTTTGTTGCTCAATTTCTAACTTGTTAACCCTAATTTTCGATTTTCAACAAGATACTTCACCCAAATTTGATTTAATACTACTTGAAAATTTGTGGATGCAATTCATTTTCGTTTTACTCAATCAAAGTTCATATCTCTCCCAAATAATGATGAAATTGACCAAAAAAATTGGTCATGAGAAATTTTTAGTTATATAAAGTTAAGTTGGTTCGCATAACCCAATTACTTTGTGTTCCTTAAATTTGTTCATGATACTTTAAAGCCTTCAAATTTTATTGTTTTATACAATTCCCAATACCTTTGACTAGGAAGAAATACAATTCCCAATACCTTCGACTAGGAAGAAGACAAGAGCTGTTAGAATATACCTTTTTGACGACTTGATAACACACTCCAAACTTGTAGGTTTTCAAATTTCTTGGAGAAACATAGATGTGTTTTATTAGTTCAACGAGTTTGCACAAAGAAGAAGAAAATATTTAAAACTTATTTTGATTTTGAGAAGATGAAGAGAAAAAAAGAGTGTTAAAAGTTGAAAGGGAAAGAAAGACACAAAATATGAAATGGTTGCACTAATGGAGCTGTTATTTTTATTTTCTAATTTTATCTGAAAATAAAGAAAAGTCACTAATAAAAACTAATAAATACTAATTAAGCCTTATAATAACTAATAATGACAATAATATACCAAAAATAGAAGTGGTAAAATTATTATCAGGAATTTGAAAAGTCAAGGGTTATTGGGTTTGTCATAACCTTAGACTCGGGTCAAAATGACATACTTGGGTTAATTTTACGTGATGGATTATCAATTTTTTGATAGACCATCACATATCTTTGAACCCTAAGATAGAATGTTGCTGAATTTTGGTTTAGCTGGCGACAAAGTGTAACGGCCCGTCACTTTGGTGATGGTTTATTGGCCTTGTCGTCACCCTTATCCAGAATGTGCCTAGTTTTTGTTTGAGTTGATAAATTTAAGTGATAATTCATTAGCTTACTGATGACTTATTATCTTGGTCATCACTCAATCCAGTGTATGAACTCCCCTTTTCTTTGAATCGACGACTTCAAGTGATAGGTCGTCAACAAGTTGATGACCTATCAACTTTGATTGTCAATTCCATTCCATCATTAACTTTGATTTTAAATTTATTCCTACACATCTAAACAACTTATTATTTAAAATTCAAACTTAAAAACAAATAAAGTACTTACAACACGAAAAGTTGGGTTGCCTCACAATAGAGCCTGATTTACTGTTGCGGAATGACTTAGTTGTCTCAACTACTCAGAATTTTTCAAGGTAAACTGTAGACAATTGATTTACTTCATCTATTGGCCCAACATAAATCTTCATTTGTTGTCGGTTAACTTTAAACAGACCCCCATCTTTACTTTCCAGTTCCACTATTGATACAAGCCAAATTGCCTTAAGACCTTTAGATGAGATACGTATGATGCTCGAGGTTCTTGATGACTCCTTAGTGCTTTTACAAGATTCCACACAGAGGAAGATTACTATTAGTGAGGGTCAAAGTACTTTGGTGAGCTCGAAGGAGTGCAAAATGGGGCTCAAAATCCCCTTGCAAGGGTCATGCGCCCAAGGTACTTTGGATCAACTTTTGATCCGCTCTAGCATTTTAAGCGTAGGTCAAAACAGCCCCTAGTGGGTCTTTTTTTATATTTGGGTCACTTTTGGGACCTAATTATTTAATATATAGCTAAATTATAAATGATTAGTAGCTAGTCTCATTTCCTTAGTATTTTTATGATAATTTTTACATGATGTATTCATGAGACTCCATGGGAGTGTTTGAGTGCTTGGCAAAGCAGTTGTTGAACCTTGTTTAGAAACTTTGGTTGTAAGGGTAATCTAATCCCCTTTCCGGCCACCATAAGATTTAGGTGCCTATTAATAGTCATTAAGGGAGTTCTTAGGATTTGATATATCCTTTAATTGCCCTTTCAGTATCAATTTCATATCTATCTTCTGATTTGGTTATTCTATCCTTCTATCTTTATTTTTCGCATCCTATGTTCAAGTCCTCATGGGTCGATTCATATTATTTGGTATCAGAGCCGAGATTTGAATTTTTCCCACAATTCTAGTCTTGGGTTTGTTATCTTGAAAATCAACAAAAAGGAAGTATCAAATATCCCTAAAAAAAGTCACGATTCATATTTTTGGTCTTAGGTCAAAATTTGAGTGTTATATTTTGTGTTTATATTATGCTTCGTATGTTAGATTTTCATTTCCTAACACTAATACAATCCATACATCAAATTCGAGGAAATTCAGAGTGAAATTGAGCCTTATACAATCATTGGAAGCTTGGATTTGAAAAGAAGAAGTTTAAGGTATGTTGCAAAATTTTTAAGGTTTGTTGCTAGATTTTAATTGTTGGGTGAATAATTTGAGAAAAATGATGCTTGGAATGTGTCCTGAAGGTTGAAAATAGCCTTGGTTCAAAATTTTGTCTCATTCCAATCAACGGTTTAAAAGATAGAATTTTTGAAGTTTTGGTGTTCTTTAGTGTTCTTGGAGAAATTCAAATCATCAAGAGGAATTTTTGGGAAAAGGTGGTTATTTGATCGTCAAAAGTTAAGATAAAAGTGTACAAAAATGTTTGTACAAACACCTTTTGAAGGCCCTAAAGAATATTCCAAGAGAGAAGCAAAGGAGGCCCACATTTTGGCAAAGCTCGGCTGAAATTCCAGCCTTGCTGCCTTGGCCTATGCTGCATCTTCTTTAGTATATTGGCAGCATATTGGCCACAAGTTAGGAGCATACTACACTTGTTTGATCTGTGTTGTATCTGCTTCAGCAGATTGGCCACAGATCGGGGGCAGATTGGTCCTGCGTCCAACAAACTCTTCATATTTTGAACACACCTAAAGCATTTCCAACGTCTAATTCAAGTTCCCATATGAATATCAACCCTTTTCCAACACCATACTCAAGTTCCCAAATGAATATAGCCATGATCAAATGTGTGGAAGCGGGGAACAAGGTATAAATGAAGGTTATAGTAGGAGTAAATGTCTTCCTACTCTATCTATCTTTAAAGAAGAACGGGATCTCGAAGTTTACCTTGATTGGGAATGGCAATGTGAAAGAATATTTGAGAATTGTGCTTTAAGGAAAGTAAAACAAGATATATATGCCCTTAAGTACATTCAAGTTCTGACCTTAGAATGGTGTAAAATTTCAAGGAATCCTACTCAAACTTGGGGTTCCTTGAAAGAGTTTTTGAGGCCAATGTATGCCCCAAAGGATTATATAAAGCTTTATAATAGTGATCCCAGAAGACAACCTTGTTCAAGATGGGTAGAGATCTATGAAATTTCGAGATGTGTTCTTATATTTGATGATTGGTTTCACACAAACTACATAACTTCTCTTATGGTTGATTATTGAGGAATACCTCGAGTGTACAAGTGTTTCCCATACATCTTGGAAGGCTATAGAATCTTTGAGAGCATAAAGGTTTCCTTCACTTGAGATGGGTACTTTGAGGAGGTGTGATGTGACATAATCCCCTTGGAATATGGACACTTATTCTTGGGTACTGATTGGTTTGCACAACATAAGATTCCAAGTGTGCAGAATTAGCCTCAAATTGTATTAGACCAATGGGGAAACCATATCTTTCCACCTTCCCTTCCTAAATCTCAAGGCAATATGGTCACTTACTCCAAGCCAAAAAAATTGAGAGACAAAATACTGAGAGGAGTAAGGGAGTGCAAGGTGGCAACCTTAGAGAGGAAAAATGAGAGGTTGTGAGGAGTGAAGTGAGAGGGTTGCCACCAACCAGAGCAACATTGTTTATCATTCTTTTAATAAATACATGTGTGTAGGTACCAACATGACAAGCAGAAGAGAACAAGTTCTAAAAGAGAAGATTCCCTTTGAATACTTGATGAGGGAAATCTTAATTGAATCCAAATCTTACGGATCACCTTCACACCTAGATAAAGAAGAATGTTCTCAAGAACTTCAAGGTAAAATGGCTAACTCGTATACTCTTGTGCATCAAAATAATAATTGTGTGGCTAGTATCCCATTGAGTGTGATAAGTAGCTTACCTACATATGAATCTTATGATTCTTTATCTCTTGATGATGTTGTGCATGTTGTGAGTGTGGATACACTAGTTGATCCTATTGATGACTGAATTGACTCTTTTTGTAAGATAAACTTGTGTCCACCTAGTGTTGAAGCCATTTTGATTAATGATAGTACATCATCTTGTGAAAATTGTATTGATTAACTTGTGTGTGAAACTATTCCACCACTTAAGGATACGTGTAGTGTGATTAATGGACCTCAAATGAGTAAAGAACTTGAGAATGTTAATCAAAAAATAGGAGTGAGCCTTTGAGCTTGTCCTTTAGTAAATATTCTAATGCTTGCTTGGATCATAGGGATAATCATATGCTTCAAACTTCTTTGGAACTTGATAGTTGTCTTTTATAGAGTGGATTTGCATATTCTACATCATATCCATGGATAGATCCTTCTCTTTTTAATAACAATATCTTATTTGAAGATGATGATCTCACTCCTAGTGAATTACCTAGTGGTGCTGATATCATTATTGATATAGCTCATCTTAAGGGTAACATTCCATATGACAACCCACTATGGTGTGAAAAAATTCCTCCAAAAAGGTGGAAATCTCTTCTTGAAAAATGAGAGTACTCTTAAGGGTAAGAAATGTGAAGTCTTGGAAAGGAATAATCAATTGGGTGATGATAACTTTGATTTGCTTGAATCTTTAAAAAACCCAATAAGTGATTGTGCCTTAGAAAATGACTATGGATGTGATCCTTTATATGACACCCCACCCTTGTTTGATATTCATAAGGATGAATTACTTACTTCTTATGAAGGCCTAAGTAATAATTCCTTTGATAATGGTGGTGGTATGTGTCCACTTGAGGATTCCTCCATTTAAAGAGAAAGTATCAATTGTTTGTAAATTTCTTCCTCTTCTACTTTGTGTGACCTTATTGTTCAGAATACTCATGGTGATGATTTTGAATCTAATAGTGAGTACGTGCATGAGGGAAGCTTAGTTGAAGTTGACTTGAGTGATACCTTTCTCTACTTTCTCATTGATTTTGATGATGTTTATGTTAATGAGGAGAGTATATCTTTTAGTTTCGGTGAAGCTAGTGGGGAAAAAGAGTGTTATCTAGACCCAAGTCTATGGACACTATTTCCATTTAACCCCAGTGCTAAATTTCGATATGGTGATTATGGCACCCCCAACTTATTTCTTGGTCCACATGACAAGCCAAGTTTGAATGAAGGTGTTAGTATCATTCCCTATGATAGAAAGTCTTTATTGAGGATTCACAATACACTTGAGGGACCAACATTATGTAAGGAAAAGCACTCTAACTCAGATGAAGGGTTTTTAAAGAAGGAGAGTAGTGAAAATCTCCAAAAGAGTTCATCATTATGTTTTTCCATTCATGACCAAGGTTCCACTACTTGTAGGTCAAGAAGAGAGTCTTCTCTTAAAACTGCTTTAGAAGAATTCCATTTATGTGATACCCTTCTTCAATACTTAAGTGGAATTGATGACCTCCTTCTCCAAGGTGGTATCATTCTTGATAACCCAGGGGAAAATATGTCATTTTCTCCTTTGGGTGTTGCTTATAAACTTGAATCCTTGCTTGACACACTAGTGCTTAAATTGTGTGAATTCCAACTTATGGATGCCGAGTTGATTATTTGTTTGTTGAAGAGCTCATGGATGCTAAGGACTTCTTGTCACCTTCATAGGGTTGGACAGTTTAAAGTATCTTATGGGGATCTTAGGAGAAAAGCTTACCTTTGTTAATGGAGATAAACAAACTATTAAGGGCATAACCCCATTAATGAATTATTTTCTTTGGGAAGTTGTTTGAAAAGAAAGAATCATATGTACTTAAAAGCTTTGATTCCATCCTTGTGTGAATTATATGCTATGTCTTTTGAGCTAATTGGCCTTCTTATTAATAATAGCACCTTGTATAGTGCTTTTACAATTGATTCCTTCTTATACTACCTCTTTGCTTATGATGATATCCATGTTATTCTTGGATTTTTTTTATGTAGAGGTAGGAAACTTATTGGTTAGTGCACTTATTTGAATGACAATGCTATATGGGTCTTGTGGACTTTAAAACCAATTGAGGCACCACTCTTGATGTGGTTTCTTGAAGAGGTAAAGAAACAATTGTGTCTTATGGCTCCTAATGTGAAGGTAGTTTTACCCTTTGAACTATTTGATTCCATTATGACCTTTGTGATTTCCTTATCTGTTGATGAAAACCATAGCCAACCCCTTTGTCCATTCTTCGATAAGTTTCTAATGTTCAAAACAAGGGAACCTTAGTTATATATTAAGTGCGTGCAACCTAGGCATGATGCTATGATTATTTGTGCTAACCCTAACCCTTATGTCATTAGGATGTTGTATTTGTTTGTCCTTTCTTTGATTTACAAGGTATGGATTTGAGGTCGGATCCTTTTCAAGATGGGGAGGATGATACAAGCCAAATTTCCTCCGTACCTTTGGATGAGATACACATGGTGATCGAGGTTCTTGATGACTCCTTAGTTCTTTTAAAAGATTCTACATGGAGGAAGATTAACATTAAGGAGGACCAAAGGAGGTCGAAGTAGTGCAAAACGGGGCTCAAAATCCCCTTGTAAGATTCATGCACCTAAGGCGCTTTAGATCCACTTTTGATCCACTCTAGCATTTTAAGAGCGGGTCAAAACAGCCCCTAGTAGGTCTTTTATTACATTTGGGTCACTTTTAGGCCCTAATTATGTAATATGTATCCAAAATATAAATGCTTAGTAGCTAGGCTTATTTTCTTAGTTTTTTATCATAATTTTTACATGATGTATTCATAAGACTCCATGGGAGTGTTTGAGTGCTTAGAAAAGCATTTATTGAACCTTGTTTAGAAACGTTAGTTGTAAGGGCGATCTAATACCCTTTGTAGTCACATTAAGAGTTAGGTGCCTATTGATAGTCATTAAGGGAGGTTTTAGGACTTGATACATCCTTTAATTGCCCTTTCAGTATCAATTTCGTGTCTATCATCCTATCGTGGTTATTCAATCCTTCTATCTTTATTTTCCGCATTTTATATTTGATTCCTCGTGGATCAATTTGTATCAACCACACCCGATGGAAATACTTGACTCACTTTGAAAAGACCTAACCATCTTGATTTCAATTTTTCCAGAAAAAGCTTAAGTTGAGAGTTGAACAATAGCACCTAATCACCAGCATGAAAGTCTCGCTTCTCAATTTTTTTATCATGGTAATTCTTCAACCTCTCTTTATACAAGTCAGATCTTTCATAAGCACTAAGACGGAATTCATCAATATCATTCAATTGTCCCAACCTTAACTCAGTTGCTTCCTTCCAATCCATGTTCAGTCATTTAAGAGTACACAAAGCCTTGTGCTCTAGCTCAACCGAAAGGTGGCATGCTTTGCCATAGACTAACTGCTATGGTCATATCCCAATAGGTGTCTTGAAAGTTGTTCGGTATACCCACAAACCATCATTGAGCTTTTGAGACCAATCCTTTCTACTCGCATTCACCGTCTTAGCCAAGATTGATTTTATCTCCCAACTTGAGACCTCCACTTGTCCACTAGTTTATAGGTGGTATGGAGTGCCTACTTTATATTGTTTCACACTATATTTCAACAATGCAACATAGAATATTTTGTTACAGAAGTGGGATCCCCCATCGTTTATGATTGTATATGGTACCCCAAAGTAGGAGAAGATATTCTTCATAAGGAATGCCACCACTCTTTTACCTTCATTGTCGGCCAAAGCAATGGCCTTAACCCATTTGGACACGTAGTCCACAACCACTAAGTTATACTTCAGCCCGTAAGAGCTCACAAATGGCCCCATGAAATCAATACTCCATATGTCAAATAGTTCAACTTCCAACATCTTTCCCATACACATCTCATGATGCTTTGAGATCGAACCTCATCTTTGGCACTGGTCACATCTCTTTACAAATTTGTACGTATCCTTAAATAGGGGTGGCCAATAATATCCACTTTGCAACACCTTTCTTATCGTACGATCACCTGCATGATGTCCCCCAACTGGGGTTGCATGGAAGACCTCCAGAATACTAAGCATATCAACTTTTGGGATGCACCTTCTGACAATATTGTCAGCCCAACACCTGAATAAATATAGCTCATCCCAAAAGTATCTCTTGGCATCATGGAGAAATTTCTTTTTTGGATGAAAAGAAACATTCTCTAAGATGATATCACTCACCACAAAGTTGGCAAAGTTGCATACCAATGTACTATTTCGAGTGCAGCCGCTAGAATCTGTTCATTCAAACAAGCATCACCAATATAAAGATTTTCTGTAGTGAGCTAATTTCTCTCTAGCCTGGATAGGTGGTCTCAACTTGGTTTCACACCCTTTTCTATCTTTGACCTCAAAGTCAAATTCCTGTAGAAGCAATACCCATCTAATCATCCTTGGTTTTGCATCCTTCTTCGCCATTAAGTATCTCAAATTAGCATGTTCTTTATGAACCACAACCTTGGTTCTCAACAAGTATGACCGAAACTTCTCAACAGCATACACCGAACATAAAAGCTTCTGCTCAGTGATAGTATAATTTTTTTGAGCCCCATTCAATACTTTTCTCGCTTAATAAATGGGGTGAAAAAGTTTCTCCTTCTTCTGGCTAAGTACAGCTCCAAGTTCTACTCCACTTGTGTCACACGTTATTTCGAATGGCCTAGACCAATCTAGAGCAACAACAATCGAGATAGCAACCAACTTCTCCTTAAGGCATTAGAATGCCTTCATACAATTATCACTGAACACAGATTTGGTCTCCTTCTCCAATAGTTTACAAAGTGGGTTTGAAATCTTAGAGAAGTCTTTAATAAACCGATGGTAGAATCCAACATGAGCTATAAAACTATGGACTCCCTACACTGAGATAGGGGGTAGTAGTTTCTCAATCACTTCTACCTTAGCCCGATCAACATCAATTCCCTTTGGTGAAATTCGATGTCCAATCCCAGTGCCTTCCTTCACCATGAAGTGTCATTTCTCCCAGTTCAGCACTAGATTGAATTCTTCACATCTCTTTAGTGCCCTACTCAAATTCACCAAACATAACTCAAATAAAACACCTACTACAACCATGAACACTTCTAAAGTGCCCTCCACTATGTCAGAGAAAATCGATATCATGCATATTTGGAATGTGGCTGGTGCATTACATATATTGAACGACATTCACTTGAATGCAAACGTTCCACATAGGCATGTAAATATTATTTTCTCCTGATCTTTTGGGGTAATATAAATCTGGTTGTATCCCGAATATCCATCCAAAAAGCAATACCAATCCCTTCCTGCGAAGAGATCGAGTGTTTGATCCAGAAGGGCATTAGAAAGTGGTCTTTCAATGTCCATGATTTCAGCTTCTGATAGTCCATGAAAACTCGCCACCCAGTCACTGGCCTAAGCGGAATCAATTTATTCTTTTCATTAGCAACCACAATCATACCTCTTTTCTTAGGCACACACTGTACTGGACTCACCCACTTACTGCCAGATATTGGGTACACTACCCAAGCATCGAGCAACTTTATGATCTCCTTTTTCACCACTTCTTGTGTTTGTGGGTTTAGTCTACACTGATGCTCAATGGTCGGTGTTTATTCTTTCTCTAATTGGATTTTGCGTATTTAGATGCCGGTGGAATACAAATAATATCTGCTATCGTCCATTTGATATCCCTCTTGTATCTCCTAAGCATAGAAATAAGTGCCTCAACCTGCTGCTCTGCCAAGTCCGTTGCCATAATAACTTGTAAGGTGATTCCAGTGCCTAGAAACACATACCATAAATAACCTGGTAGCTTCTTTAGTTCCAACACCGGTGGCTCCTCAATGGAAGATTTGGTTGGTGGTGTTGACAATTTTTAAAGTCCAAATCCAGCTTCTTGGAGGCATAAGAGTATGACCCTATTCCTGTCAGTGCACATATAGTTTTATCATATTCTTCGATCCCCTCACTATCGAAGTTCATCAATACTGTAGAAAATATCGCCACAATAAATTTCTCCTCAACCGATACCTCTTTCTCATCTTCATAGTATACATCGACGATTGAGAACAAACTCATCTTCCTTTGTTGCTTTATCGATTGACAAATATCAAAATTGGCCACTTCATTATTGAGCCTAAATTTTTGTTCATTTGTCTGTAAATCAATCAACACACTCCCGGTAGCTAAGAATGGTCTACCCAAGATGATGGGTACCTCAAAATTCACCTTGAAATCTAAGATTACGAAGTCCGCTGGGAAGATAAAACTAACCACGTTTATGAGCACATCATAAAGAACTCCAACTGGCCTTTTTACATATCTATCTGCCATTAAAAGTCGTATGTTGTAGGTGTAGGATCCCCCAACCCAAGCTTTTTTAACACCGCCAATGGCATTAAATTAATGCTTGCCCCCAGATTACAAGGGGCCTTTGAAAATTAAGTTATCTAATAGTACATGGGACAGTGAATGCTCCCGGATTATCTTTCTTTTTAACCAAAGATCTTGTAGCAATAGTACTACAATGGTAAAGATTGTCCATCAGCTCATAGCTCACAGTCCACTTCTTAGTCATAAGATCCTTCATGAACTTAGCATAGCCCGACATTTTTTATAGCACCTCAACCAAAGGCATATTTACAGTTAACTGCTTTAGCATTGCCATGAACTTACTAAATATCATGTCATCTGCCTTCGTCTTCAATCCATGAGGGATTGGAGGAGTAATTTTTGGTATTCAATTAACTACTGTCTCTCCTTCCTTCCCCTTGCCTTTCTCTAACTCATCAACTTATTTCTGACTAGTGGAACTTTCTGATTCTCCAGCTTCTCAGACTCCACTGAAGGTTCTTGTTTTTCTTCTACATCTAATTCCACCATATCATTTACAAAAGTTTTTCCCACAGATAGGCCAGGTAAGACTTTGTCACACATTAGCGATAATATCCATGCAAGAATTATCATTCCGCAACCGTGTCATTTGGCAATGTTCCGCTCTTTCTCTGGTTGAAAGCCATGGAAAACTGATTTATTTGATACTCCCGTTGACTAATAGAAGTTGAATGTGAGTCAACTAACTAACTCATGGATGATAAGTCACTCTTCATTTCTATCACTCCAGTGTTAGTTGACTCGACCCCTTTCAACAACTTCGCCATCAAATCCCCGATTGATATTTTACTAGAACCAGTAGTAGCATTGTCCCAATTTCTAGGAGGTACATACAATACACACCAGTCATTCTTATTTTTCCAACCACCTTGCTCATGATCTATATAACCATCTTTGTCATAATAATTCCGACCTTGATTCCCTTGGCTATTGCCTCATAAACCCCTCTGATTATTCAAGTGGCTCGCCTCTTCCTCTAAATTTGATCCAACTCCCCTACTTTGAGATCCAACAACTTTCACCTTTTCTGTCTTCCCATATAGTAAATTCTTTGTAGCAAATCCATTTGGGTCTTCATATGTGCCATATCCTGGTTATGTTTCTCTTTTCTCCTACGTTATTTAGCTATCATCCCACTAGACACAGTATTTTTTGCTACCATAGAATCCTTGGTATGCCAAAATATACTTGTCTTAGTCAGTCATTCAAACATCTCTGCAGCCTCAGTAAAAGTAAGGTCCATTAATGCCCCCCTTGAAGCATTGTCAACAGTTGGATTTGTGATAGAGTTCAAAGCCCTGTAGAATATTTCCATCAATTTCTCATCAGTCATCTTGTGATTAGGGCACTACTTTAACCTACCCGAGGTAAGAAAGTAAATCAACCAATAGCCTTTTTACCTACTATGCCTTTCACCGGGTAAGCAAAAAGTATTTACCTTTAGCCCGATCTTCCTTATTAATTATTGATAAGGCACAGAGGAAGCATCACTTTTTTCTTGAATCTCACCCAAGTCACATAAAGAGCTTCATTCAGTAACTGCCTAAAGTTACTAATCTCGTCCCTCAACTGTAACATCCTGTGAGGCAGAAAGAACCTTTCTAGGAAAGCTTCTTTCAATTGCCTCCAGTTTGTTATAGAATTGGGAGCTAACTCATTCAACTATAGTGTTGCCTTTCCAGACAGAGACAATGAAAATAAACACATACAGATCACATTCTTGCCAACTCCAGGGTTGTTAGAAGATTTGCAGATATTGATAAAATTCACCAAATACATATTAGGACCATCTCCCGAAAATCCACCAAACAACCCTTTGAGATTTAACTATTGGATCATAGTGCTACTTATGTTGAACTTATACTTGATGCTAATGGTGGTGGAATAATTTCTCCTGTAGCACCAATTTTATCTAAATCAGTATCATCCTCATCATCAAATACAAATTGCATAGCAGGTTGGTGGTTTGCTCTTCCTCTAACTGGTCAATTCTGATTCACTTCTGCAGCTATATTCTCAGCACGTCTCCTTAACACAGATATGCTTAATATACAACGGCATTCCCCAACAACGACACCAAAATTCGATACGCCTAAATTATACTTGTCTTAAAAAAGAGTAAGTGGCCATCTTCAAATATATAACCCAACTAGGTTGGGGTCGAAACCCACAGGAAATATGGTGTTAATCAAGACTATTTGTGATTTAATCGACTAATAGCTAATAGTTTCTTGTAAATGGGGGGTTTTTAGAATTCAAACAAATGTTACCGTTCACTTTTTTTAGTAATCCAAAGTTAATGTTTCAGTATTTCAAATTAATGGTGAAGTAAAACTAGAGTTGTGTTCACTATGATTATTGCTATATGTTGAACAATAGTTGCTACAGAAGATTCTCATGGCATGTAGGGAACTACAGAATATCACTATCGATGATTGATCTAAATATCTTCTGACCTATTTAGATTCTTGATTACCTAATTCTCTCAAACTTAGGAAATCCATATGTTTAAACTGATTTCACCTCAAGTTGATTAATCTTGTTAATGCATTAACCATTAGATGGAAATTTAATGTTTTCACATCCCCGTTGATAATTTCTTTCCTTTAATTGATTTCTTAGTTCAAGCAAATCAAAGTAAGGCTTAATATATTGTTTGCAACCAACAGACAAAATTCATTACAAAAGAATTATCAAGTAGTACCCACGGTCATTCAAATCTTAGCCAACTAATAGAATTCATAAAGCAACACTCATAGATCCCATAACTCCGGTTATGGGATTTAGTTCCTCATGAGATAGAAAGAAATAGCATGCATTAGATCAATAATTCAAAAGTAGTTAACTTACAAAAGATGGAAATTGAAGATTGTTCTTCCTTCAAATTCATACAAGAATCCCAAAAACCACAATAATAATTCAACGATAATTCGAAATCAAACTTGAGAAAAACCAACAATATATAAAATCTGTTCTTTTCAATAAGTTCCAGATGCCAATGAAAACCTAAGAATTTTCTATTTATACTCATGACCTTTAGATTTTGAATTTCAAATTCCAGATTATTCACACCATATCTGACGACCAACTCTGACGGCTTATCAGAGAGTTGACGACTTACTAGTCAAGTCGTCAACATCTCTTCTAAATTATTGCTCACTACCCACAGGTGACAACCTAGGCTGACGACCAATCAAGGAGTTGATGACTTATCAGATCAAGTCATCAACATTTCTTTCCAGTCCTTGTATACTTCCTACAGCTGACAACCTCTGTTGATGACTAATCAAAGAGTTGACTATTTATTAGATCAAGTTGTCAACAATATCTTCTAATCTACTTCAATCAATAATTGTCCTTCTTGACATGGTTATTATATATTTTCATGCATCTCAACTTCCCTACAATATTACATGAAATATAATCAAAAACAAAAATAGTTACTTAGGAACTTACAATTATTTCGAGTTAAAGGCCGTAAATGTGCTAACACAAAGCTAGCACATCAGCACATTTTCGTAAGTCTAATAAGCATAAAAATTTTTACCGATGCAACTATGTTTCATAGCCTAAAGTGGTTTAAAATCCCACTTATAATCCTTGAGTTTCATTTTAGGCAACTTTCTACCCCGAACTAGGCTTAATGTATCTAATATCCACTTTTAGATATTAATAAGCCTCAATAAGCTCTAAGAGAGAAAATTAGCCTAAATGTGAGAAACTAGGTCAATTATTCCTAATTTGAGTAATCTAAGGCATTCTCATGCTAAAAATAAGAAATGAAGTCCAATTCACCGAGGGTATAAGGAAACAAGCTAAGTGTCTCAACTCTACGATTCATAATAACTTAAATGGTTCAACTAACCCAAGTCTTGCATTTCATCAATCCAACACCTAAAACTCATTCCATATATAACACAATATCATAAGAATAGAATGAAATAGCTCCTTCTATAAGGGATAAACCTAGCCTACCTCGGCGTCGAAGAAAGCTCAATGAACTGTTAAACCATCATTTTTCCTTCTGAAAAGCCTTATCGAGATTTCAAGCTATCAAAAATGCATTTTAATCATCAATATGAGAATAACGATACTCATATTGCACCATTGTTCTTCGGGTCCAAAAATCATACCAAAAACCCATGTGGGTTCTACTTATGAAAATTGTGTTTCCGAAACCAACCCAGCATTCTTAAAAGCTCAGGGGATCATTACCCTAAAAAATTGATAAAAACCAAGCTAAATTGGGGCTAAAATCAAGCCCTAAAGGTTTTGGGGTTTGGAGAAATAAATCACTAAAATTCATCAAGGAAAGGGTGAATTCTTACCTTCAATCGAAAGATAATTGCGAAAATAAATGTTAATCTAGCTTTCTAATCACCAACAAGCTTTAATTTTAATCTCTCACACTATTTAGGGTTCTTATTTCTCAAGATAATGATGAAGAATGGACACAATTGTAGAAAAGAGGTCCTTTTATACCCAGTCTAGGTACTAGTGAGTCGCTGTCGCGACCCTGAGGTTCGCAATCGCACCATTTTATGTCTACCACATAAGTCATGATCATGACACCCCTTCATAATTATGGTATCTCCTCTTCACAGCAAGTCTTGATCATGGTCCAAAGTACCGCTATTGTGGTGCACCAAAAACCTGGGTGCACCAGATTTTCCAAGTCTAAAAATAGGCTCGACCGGGTACTCAGGATTCGTTTAAAATATCGTAGACATAAACGAACTATGTGACCATACTAAATTTGACATTTCTGACTCAATGGTGCACTTATATTTTCCATCTAAGGTTATTTTGACCAAATATGGATCCCACACCTGTATTTTATTTTCTTTACTTTCCAACCAATAGGTCGAAATAAGTTTGGGGGCCTCAAGACCCAAACCAAAGGTCCACCTAGCCTAAAATCAATATTTCAAAGCTACTGGCATAGTTAGAATTTGAAAAAGAGATTATTTTACTGAATTTTTTGCTTGGGGGTCATTTGGAACCAGTAATGACTTCTAAATAGAGAATTGGCTCTAAAACCAAATAAACTGTTTGGTGGCCGAACTACTAGTCCCAACAAGTCATTATGACTTTTTACAGCTATAGAAAATCTCTAATAGTAAAAATAAGTAATAATATAAAAAATAACCTGAAGACCATTACATTGATCTTATTTATGCATTTGACTGCCTTATTTCTTAATGTGATGCCCGTACGCGGCTTGAATAGATATTATAGGCCTTGCTAACATGGTTTCTTTTATCATGATAGAAATTCTCGAGTCAAGGTTGATATTATATTAATGATGTCTTACATGCATATTTGTTTCAGTGATGCCCAATAAAAACTAATATCATGAATTACTGATATATTGAGTTAATTTCTAAGCTCACTTGTAAATGTATTGAATGGATTGGATATCTTCATACTATTTTATTGTGAGAATTATATCATCAGTGCATACATGCATATTTATGAGATATTGGTACCATTGATAAATATTAATTTTTTTAAAAAAATGAGACACTTCTAAAAATACCTAGACTGAGGGATATATTGGTCAGGTAGATTTAAACATGAGATTGAGATTAGTGAAAATTATAGATAGTATATGGATTTCAAACCTTCATGAATCTTATTTTGAGAGCATTGAAGCTCGATAAGTGTATACAGAAAGTCATGTGATGACTCTCAACTATTAACTTCACCATTCATTGCCTTGCATTGCATTTGCACATTATGTGTTGTTTTTACATGTTACTTGTCCTGTGTTAGCTTCTACCTATATGTTCATCTATGATTTACCTTTTTAATGTGTTATATATATATATATATATATATATATATATATATGT